>NW_017722232.1:0-3968 GCF_001865875.1 Lupinus angustifolius | reverse complement strand
CTCAGCTGCCTTGTTTGGCAGCTAAGTTGCTCACCTTTGGCCCCTATGAAGAGCCACTTTGGCCCCTACTTGACCCCTATGGTGGGCTAGTTTACATGCATGGTGGCACGTCCTCCTTCTTGTCATAGCCTTATGTCATCCATGAGGTCATGTTCTTGGCCTTTAAGCAAAGAAAAAGTAAGATGTTCCATGATTTGAACCAAAAATCACTTTTCTGGTGCGCCAGCCGCTTAGCCCACCTGTGTCCCCGCTAAGCTGCCTGTTTCAGCAGCTTGGCTGACCTGGTTCCTCGCTCAGCATGTTTCAGTCGCTCAGCTGACTGATTCCACGCTCAACTGCCTGTTTAAGCAGCTTAGTTGACCTGGCCTAGTGCTTGGTGCTGGCTGATCTAGCTTGGCGCTTGGTGCCTGGCTGACATGGCTTGGTGCTTGGTGCCTGGCTGGCCTGGCCTGGTGCTTGGTACATGGTTGACCTGGCCTGGTGCTTGGTGCCTGGCTGACCTGGCCTGGTGATTGGGGCTTGGCTTGGCTAGACAGCTGCTTGGCTGGACAGCTTTGTGCTTGATTTCTTCATGGTGAAACAACTTTTTTTCCTTTGGTTTGTTACTTGATTTTTGTTGGTTGCTTGGCACTTTTGGGCTGTTTTCTTTAAGTTAAGGTAAGCATTTGATTTTTGCAAGTTGCCTTGCCCACCTTAGCATAGGTTTCTTCAAGATGAAGTAAGCTACCTTTCTTCAAGGCTAAGTAACCAAATTAAGCACATAGCATGCCATGCTTTAACTTGATTACTTTTAGCAATTCATTTTGAGCTTTTGTCTTGAATTTAGACTTGAATTCTTATCCATCTTTGAATTTATTCTTTAATATTCAATTTCCTACAAAACTCAAAGAAAACTTGGACAAGAACTAATAAGGAACTAATTTATTTAATCATGCAAAATTTACCTAAAAAGTGTTATTTTAAGTTGGTTTTCTACAATTTGCCTAGGATAAGTGCCATAAAATGATGGTGAAAAGTGTATACTTTTGGCACTTATCAATGATTCAGTTTGAAAGCACAAAACAAGTATAGTTATAGCATGTCATGGCGATTATAATTCAAGTCATGGCACAAAAAGAAACTAACAAGTTTGGAAATTTACAATGCAACGACCAACAACATATAGACCACAAATTCCTAAAACAACACCTAACTATGATACACTAGACATCCTAAGATAGCTAGGAGGCGGTTGCAGAAAGCCACCGAAGGTTCTGAAAAGAAAGTGAAGATGCTCGAAATGATTCTGATTCTCTTCATCTTGTCTTTGAAACTCAACCATGAGTCTATCTTCCATAGATTGCATTCCCGAATCAATTCGCTCATTTAGGTGTATTTACGTGGCATCCAGATGAACCAAACCAAATGAAGGTCCTTGATGCACACTAGAAGCCCCATCATTTTTTAGCTCCTACTTCTGCTCGCATTGATCACCACCTTCTTGTTCATCAGACATTTCTTAATTTATAGTGTACCTATAATCCTCTTGAAACATCCATTCACCACCATATTTATAAATTCTCATCTTGTGAATTAGATTCTCATGGACCATGCGTTCTCTGGGATTTAGAGCGATTATATCCATACCAGATGTGTCGATCCTTAGGTGATCAATGACACGGGAGATAAAGATCTCATGTGCTAGCAGTCTTGAAGAAGAGGATGCAGTGTGATACATGACTTTCATAATTTCGTCGGCCCAACTTATCAGAATTCCTTCCTTAACAACAAATGTTAACTTCAGGTCATTCACAGTTGGTTACACGTGATTTGTGTTGCATTGAACCAAAATGTAAGCTATCAAGTATTGTAATAGCCTGTTTTCCACGGTTAAAGACCCAAATTTTTTAAGCTCACCTAGGACAAAATAGTGAGTTTCCCCCAAGCATGACTTATACATTGTTGGGTACTAGTAAGGTAAGATTACACCTTGAGGAGGGGTGAATATGTGTCGTGGATCACCAGTCCTGCTTTTCCGATATTTGCGCAGAATATAAAGCTGCTACAGTTAATCGATTATCAACATGGTTAATCGATTAAAGACAGTTCAATTAATTGAATATTATTAGTATGTTAATCGATTATCCTGATTGTTATACTTTGAAAATCAGTTTTCTTGCTTCGTAAAAACTGTGATGATTCTTGAACTTTACTATCCTAAGATTGATTCTTGATTAACAACATATTAACACAGTAAGCAATTAATCAAATAAAGCCAATCAAAACAGAAACCAGTAAAGTCATAATTATAAAGAGATAGGGATAGAGAAAATGCGCTCGAGGATTTTTATCTTGGTTCGTTTGCGGTCCACTACAAACTACATCCAGGCCTCCCGGTTGATCTGGGAGATTTTTCTTCACTTATCAGAAATGTAATTTACAACCACACTTCCAATACATCGAGACATAAGCTTCCTTCTTGAAACCGATGAGCCACTAAGCTGGATTTGATCCCTTTTCTACTCCTACTTGGATACCACACTATTCACGCAATTTGGCCCCAGCCGAAACTCTTGCTCGAATCAAGACTTTCTGTCTAATGAAGACTCTTAATTCTCAACTTGTGATGATGCCACACAGCACGAGAATTCTCCTCAAGTTAAATATTTTTAGCCGAGTTACTTAGCACACTAGATTGTGCGGATAACGACTCTTAATTCGGCTCTAATCACCCTTGACAGAAAGATCTCACAAAACAGCCCTAAGACCTAATTCTAAAATCATGCAAGGTGTTTTCAATTGAATGAAAAACGTTTTGGCACAATGAGTAGGATTTTCTCTCTTTTCTCTCTTTTTTCACTCTTAAAGCTTATGCAGGAAAACCTCAAAGAAACAACAAGAAAGCTTTGACACTTTTTAGCACCACGAATCTTTGGTTTTCTCTCTCTCAGATAATTTCTCGATTCTTGCTCAATCAAGGTGAAAAGCTGTTTTAAAAACGGATTCAATTATGTTTCAAAAAAACATAATTAGCTCAAAACTAATACAACACATGTTAATCGATTAAATGGCCATGTTAACCAATTAATGGTTTCTTTAAAAATGGATTTTCAGTTATGGCATAGTCGATTAAAAATATGCTTACTCTATTAATAAAGAGAAATCCTGGGAGGTTACATTTTGTAACTCAATTTAATAGATTATGACTTTCCTTAATCGATTACCAAATGGGTTAATCGATTAAAATCACTTAAAATGGTTTTTCAATTTATGCGATAAATACCCTATATGATGAATGAGCATGCTACATGATTTTTAGAAAGAATAAAGCCTTTATGTACAAAAACCATGTATGTATGAATGCAAAGGCATGAGTGTCATTTATCATATATTTTTATGATGTTGTTATGCCTCATTCTATATGATTTTCATTTTAGACTTTTTTGTGAGACACTTCCATCTTGGGTTTACGTAACCTAAGACTCAATACTAGGCAATCAACTTAGAGCTCTAGAATGTAAAAAGCAATCATAGACTCTATGATGTTGACCTTGAGTTTTTGGTGTGTTGTTTGTTGAGATGTCCAAGTCTTAAAGCTTCCATATAAGACCTTGTCTTCATCAGAACTTCATAGGTCAGTTATAATGGCATCCTTTGACTATTTGCCATTTCAATCTCCCCATTTTTGATGATGACAAACACTGAAAAAATTCCTTTGTTTGATGACTTGAAGCTGGACAAAATCTGTTTGCATATGGTTGAATCAGAATGCGTTGCTCCGCCTCACTTTGTTCTCCCCCTCAAACCATGTAAAAGGTAATACTAGGGTAGCAACATGATTACTTGTGAAGATCACTTCAACCTGCAAAACAGCTCAAACAACACCTTTCTCCCCATTTTGGCATGATCAAAAATCAATGCAGATTATGATATTAGAAGAGAAAAGTTAGGAAAGATATGTTAGGTATCAGTGGTTACAATACACCTAG
>NW_017722231.1:0-509 GCF_001865875.1 Lupinus angustifolius | reverse complement strand
CAAATGTAGTGTAGTCCTCCTGATACTGCCAAGTAGTACCATACTTGTATATCCCTATCTTATGAATAAGACTTTCACCAACCAGGTGATCTTTATCAGTATACTCAATAATGATAGTATCAGAAACATCAATGTGCAGATAATCGACAATGCGAGATATGAAAATACTATATGGAAGCAGCTTCGACTGAGACAATGATACACTGTTCATAATTTTCAGAATCTCCTCGGGCCAGTTGATCATGACATTATTCTTTACAGCATACATGAAACGCAAATCATTCACAGTAGGTTGTCCGTGATTTGTGTTCCTCTGTACTAGTATGTAAGCAATAACGTAATGCAACAGCCTGTTCTCAACAGATAACGGCCTAGCTTTGGTCAGTTGACCCTGAATGTACAAATGAGGGCCGCGAAGGAATGGCTTATAGACATCAACATGATCAAAATTGTCCTTGACCCAGGAACAATCTCCTATACCATAACCAGACGATGATAACCCGCCAACA
>NW_017722230.1:0-30206 GCF_001865875.1 Lupinus angustifolius | reverse complement strand
TACACGAGTAGCTGTAGTCTTGACCCGTTTTGGACGACCTTGCTCCATTGTATGTGTTGAACCCGAAATGGTGATGAATGAGCAGAGAAGGTTTTAGGCAAACTTAACCTAGGGTTATGATTGGTGGAATATTTGGAATTGGATGGATTAAGGATGAAAAAGTTCGATTTTGGATGGTTTGAGAGGGTTAGGATGAGGTTTATCTATCTTATTGCACTTCGATTGGTTGGGTTACTAATTCAGAGACTTAAAGCACAAAAGAGGTTGATAGAATGTCGAAAAAAGTATAGAACCGAGACACTGTTTGCCTTTAACATACTGGTTTTAATCGATTAACGGGTTGTTTTAATCGATTAAAACAGTGCAAAATTTGAATTTTCAGAAACAAAATGCCCAGGTAATCGATTAACAGGCGGTTTAATCGATTAAATCAGTAAAAAATTTAAATTTTCAAAAATTAAGCTCAGGTAATCGATTAACTCCAAGTGATTAATCGATTAAATCCGTGAAAATTTGGTTTTTATTTTATTTTATTTTTTTTCTTTAGGCAGCAGAACGGTTTCGACTTTTTTTTAGGACACTTGCATGCATTGCAACGAATTAATCAAGACATTTATAATCACAGAAAGAGTTAATCAAGAGATATAATTTTGCATTTCAACATATATCATTTAAACATGAAACACTTAGGCATATAGAGGCAAGACAATTAATGCAAACAGCTAAACAATTTTAAACAAGATATTGTTCATCAAGAATTCCTAGTTCTCTCCTTAGAACATAGAAAGTATCCCTGGGAAGGGGCTTGGTGAAAATATCTGCTAACTGTTTAGATGTTTCCACAAATTCAAGAACGCAGTCACCTTTTTGTACATGATCACGCAAAAAATGATGTCTAATTTCTATATGCTTTGTTCTAGAATGCAAAACGGGATTCTTGGATAGGTTAATGGCACTTGTATTATCGCATTTTATTGGGATCTTTTCGAGTTTAAGACCAAAGTCCTTAAGTTGCTGCTTCATCCAAAGGATTTGAGCGCAACACACACCAGGGGCAATGTATTCCGCTTCGGCGGTGGACAAAGCAACACAGGCTTGCTTTTTGCTGTGCCATGCTACTAATGAACTGCCCAACAAGTGGCAAGTACAACTTGTGCTTTTCCGATCCAATTTACATCCGGTGAAATCGGAATAACCCACCAAGGATAGTGAGGAATCCCGAGGATACCATAATCCCATGTTAGTTGTTCCTTTTAAATATCTCATGATTCTTTTAACAGTTATATAATGTGATTCTCTAGGTGATGATTGATATCTCGCACACATGCATACACTGAACATGATCTCATGTCTACTTGCAGTTAAGTAAAGTAAAGACCCAATCATACCACGATACTTCGTTACCTCGATTGCTTTTCCTTTCTCATCTTTGTCTAAGTAGCAAGCAGATGCCATAGGTGTGGAAGCTTCCTTACATTTGTCCATTTCAAATTTCTTGAGTAGCTCTTTGCAGTATTTCGCCTGATGGATGAATATCCCACTTTCTAGCTGCTTTATCTGCAATCCTAGAAAGAATGTGAGTTCTCCCATCATAGACATTTCGAACTCCCCCTGCATCATCTCAGAAAATTCTCTACACAAGATATCATTAGTAGATCCAAATATTATGTCATCTACATAGATTTGTACAAGCAGAACATGATTTTCTGATTTTCTAATAAAAAACGTTGTGTCAACCAAGCCTCTCTCGAACCCTTTTTCTAAAAGAAAGGTACTAAGTCTGTCATACCAAGCTCTAGGAGCTTGTTTGAGACCATATAGTGCCTTTTTAAGTTTGTAAACATGGTTCGGATATTTAAAATTTTCAAAACCAGGCGGTTGGTCAACATAAACTTCTTCTTGAATGTATCCATTCAGGAAGGCGCTTTTTACATCCATTTGAAAAAGTTTGAAATTCATTAAAGATGCAAAGGAAAGAAGCATTCTGATGGCCTCTAGTCTGGCTACAGGAGCGTAGGTTTCGTCATAATCGATACCCTCCTCCTGGTTGTAGCCTTTGGCCACCAAACGTGCTTTATTTCGAATTATTAAGCCAGATTCATCAAGTTTATTTCTGAAGACCCATCGAGTACCAATTACGGGATGATCATTAGGTTTGGGGACCAAGTCCCACACATTATTACGCTCAAACTGGTTTAGCTCTTCTTGCATAGCTATACCCCAGTGTACATCCTCAATGGCCTCATCAACGGTCTTAGGCTCAATTTGCGATACAAAAGCTACAAAATTACAGAAATTTCGTAAGGAACTACGGGTTACCACTCCCGTAGATATGTCACCTATAACTTTATCAATTGGGTGAGCTTTCTTTGTTTTCCACACGGTAGGCATGTCTGAGTGCTCTTGAGGTTCGATTTGACCTTCATCATTGGCTCCTTTTTCATTATCCATGTCCTTGGAGTATGCTTCTTCCAAAGCACCTGCAACATCATCAGAAACGACCTTTCTCTTCTCTTTTGGAGAAGATTCGTCAAACTGTACATGGATAGACTCTTCAACTTGCATTAAATATTTGTTAAAGACTCTGAAAGCTTTGCTATGAATCGAGTATCCCAAAAATATTCCCTCATCGGCTTTAGAGTCGAATTTCCCTAAGGCCCGCTTTCCATTATTTAATATAAAACATTTGCAACCGAAAGCGTGAAGATGGGATATATTTGGTTTGCGGCCTTTTAAAAGTTCATAAGGAGTTTTGTTCAAGTTTGGCCTTAAGAGTACTCGATTTATAACATAGCATGCAGTATGAACTGCATCAGCCCAGAAGTACTTGGGGGTATTACTTTCGTTAAGCATGGTTCTCGCTAATTCTTCTAAAACACGATTTTTCCTCTCTACAACTCCATTTTGTTGTGGAGTGCGAGGAGCAGAGAACTGATGCAAAATGCCATGCTTATCACAGAATTTGTCGAACTGAAAGTTCTCAAATTCTCCCCCGTGATCACTTCGTATATATATTATTTTTAGGTTAAGTTGGTTTTGGATTTGCTTGGCAAGATTTTTAAAATTTTTGAACGCGTCGCTTTTTGATGATAAAAACAATGTCCATGTAAATCTAGAGAAATCATCAACAATAACTAGAGCGTAGTAACTACCACCAAAACTCATGATTTGTGATGGTCCAAACAAGTCCATATGGAGTAGCTCCAAAGGTCTTGAAGTGGATATCACATTTTTATTTTTAAAAGAGTTTTTGGTTTGTTTACACTTTTGACAAGTGTCACAAATTTCTTTAGTTTTAAAATTCAATTTTGGTAGCCCCTCAACTAGTTCGTTTGATGATAATTTATCTAGATGCTTTATATGGATATGTGCAACACGTCTATGCCATAGCCAGATGTCATCTTCTTTAGAAATAAAGCATTTTGAAAATAATGTAGTGACATCGTCCAAATTAACCATGTAAATATTATTTATACGGTGACCAACAAATTTAACGTTATTAGATAAAATATCACGAATGACACAACAATCAGAATCGAAGGATACACGATTACCTTTATCGCAGAGTTGGCTTATACTCAACAAGTTATGTTCTAGTCCTTCAACATAAAGGACATTATCAATCAGAGTTTGGGATGAGTTACCAACTGTTCCTGTGCCGAGTATCTTTCCCTTGTTGTTGTCTCCATAAGTGACGTATCCTTTTCCTTTAAGTGAGAGATCCAGGAAATTTGATCTATCACCTGTCATATGCCTCGAACACCCACTATCTAAGTACCATTTTTGTCCATGTGTTCGGAGACATACCTGCAAAATAGATTACTTACTTTTCTCAGGTACCCAATTTATGTTGGGTCCTTTTCTGTTAGTGATTAGGGAATCATCTCCCTTCTTTTTCCATACATAAACTCCGCTAGGTATACCATACTTTTTGATATAGCATGAATGATAAGTATGACCATATGTGTTACAATAAAAACAAGTAGGAGAATGCTTATGATATTTGTTTTTAGCTTGAGCTACCGGTTTTCTATATGGTCGCTTCTTTTTAGCAGTGCGAGTATAACCTAGACCAGTTCGATCACCAACATTTCTAGTTTGATTAAGCAGGTTATCTAATTGCAGTTTACTGTTTGTGAGACGTGTGAGTTTTTCATTTAGTTTAAAATTGTCCTCTTGCAAAGTCTCGCAAGTCTCACAGACAGGTTTTTGACATAAGTTACTAGCAGAGCAGTTACATGAACTACAAGAATAGATGAGATCTAAAGTTTCATTTTCCAGTTTTAATTCATCTAATTCTTTTTGTAATTGGCTTATTTTTTGTTCGTTTATCAGGATTATCCTTTTCCTATCAATGTTAATTCTAGCCAATTTCTTTAATTCATCATGCAACTCGACATAAGCATCATACAATACATCATAAGGAGGTGAATCATCCGAAGTGGATGAGGTGTCAGAATATACCTCATCATTGCCCTTGCATGAGTCTGAATTTGTATCGATGTCAGATCTGGCCATCAGACACAGCTTTGCTGACTCCTCCTCACTTGAGGTGCTTGATGTCGACTCCTCCTCAGGTACATCCCAAACGATGTAAGCTTTCTTGGATTTGAAGTCCCTGGGAGTGCTCTTTTCTGAATCAACCTTCTTTAGGTAGGTTGGACACTGAAACCTCATGTGCCCTACTTTTCCACACTCATGGCAAGTGAAGCGATCCTTGTTATTCTTGCCTTTACTGGTTGACTCTTTCGCTTCCTTCTTTTGAAACTTTTTGAGTCCTCCTTTTCTTTTAATGAATTTGCTAAATTTTCGGACTAGGAGACCCATAGTTTCATCATCTAGATTGGTTGATTCTTTCGCTTCCTTCTTTTGAAACTTCTTGAGTCCTCCTTTTCTTTTAATGAATTTGCTAAATTTTCGGACTAGGAGACCCATAGTTTCATCATCTAGATCGGAATCAGATTCATCATCAATTTTCTCTTCTTTTTCTTTGGAGGTCGTGGCCTTCAATGTGATGCTCTTCTTCTTCCGGTCTGATTCTTCGTTCATAGTCAAGCGACCCAGCTCCATTTCGTGCTCTTGAAGCTTTCCAAATAAAGTAGCTAGAGGCATAGAGTCCAAGTCTTTAGACTCAACAATTGCAGTCACCTTTGGTTGCCATTTCCTGTCAAGACAACGCAAAACTTTATTAGTTAGTTCACCTCTAGCAAATGATTTATCGAGAGCAAATAAATGATTAACAATATGAGTAAATCGCTTTGGCATATCACATATTGATTCGCTTGGTAACATGCGAAACAACTCATATTCGTGGGTCAGCGCGTTCAGTCTTGCGCGCTTGACTTCGCTAGTGCCTTCGTGAGTCACTTGTAAAGTGTCCCACATTTCTTTCGCATTATGGCACTGCGAGACCCTAAAGAATTCATCATATGATAGGGCCGATGTGATGATGTTTTTGGCGCGCAGGTTATGCTGGACCTTTTTGCGCTCATCATCGGTCCATAAACTTTTCGGTTTATCTTTAGGTTGATCGTCCACAAGATGTTGTGGAACGTAAGGGCCGTTGACTACGGATTCCCAAATATCCGAGTCTATGGCCTCAATAAAAATTTGCATGCGCACTTTCCAGTAGGCATACCCTTCACCACTGAATATTGGTGGTCGATTAATGGATGACCCATCACCACCAAATGGATTTGAAGAACCCATTCCTTTTCCCTTTAGGATCACGAATACGCGGTTGAGCTAGCACTTCGTACTAGCTCTGATACCACTTGTTAGGTATCAGTGGTTACAATACACCTAGAAGGGGGGGTTGAATAGGTGTCGCGGTTAGAGCCGCTTTTCGAAACTCAACACTTAATGCTGAATCACCCCTAATTAATCGATTACAGGATGAAGATACTCGATTAACAGAACAAACTTAATCGATTAACAGAATAGGGATAATCGATTAATGCAACAGTTTTAATCGATTAAACAGAAACAGTAAGCTATTACAGAAAACGATTAATTGCAGAACAGTTAACCGATAATGGAACGAATAACAGAGCTTACAGATTGTATATCAGAATAGCATCCAGTACAGCAAATGAACAGAATGTATCAATTGAATCCAATATACAAATTAATCGATTGAAAACAGTAAAGAGAGAGAGAGAAACAAATCCTGCAAACCGAATTTTTATCCTGGTTCGTTTGCTGTCCACTGCAAACTACATCCAGGCCTCCCGGCTGACTTGGGAGATTTCCTTCACTATAATCGAATCAATGTAATTTACAAACACATTATCCAATTACAACACTTAGCAAATGACAAGAAATCAAAGAAACTATCCAATGGTTTGACTCCCTTCCTACCGATAAAGAAAACGTTTCTTTCGGCGTAGCCCCAGCCAAAGAATCTCTCGTTCTTTCCTTTTCTTACACTCTAAGCTATGAAGAAACACACAATCTCTACTGGTGATACGACACCAAGAGATTCCCTTTACAACAATTTATTCAAGAATTACAAGAGTAAAATTAAGCTATTCCTAAGCTCAAATACAACAAGAAGGCTTTACTCTAATGCACATCTAACACAAACTCATGTGAAATGACAAGTATTAGTTATGAAAACAGAAGTTACAGAATCATAAACTTCATGAAAAACGCATCAAAATATGCATGAACATGTGAGGGAAAACATGAGAAATTATAACATGAAATGCACTCAATCCCAGATAATCGATTAAATGCCATCTTAATCGATTAACGTGATTCAAAATGTTAACTGATTCTGTTTTTCAAGTTTTCAGTTTCAACAACTTTTCAAACAGTTAGATTAATCGATTAACGTATGCCTTAATCGATTAACAACATTTTAAAAGGTGTTCTAGTAGCAACCACTTTTCAAAGCAGTTGGGTTAATCGATTAAAGTATTAGTTAATCGATTAACAGCATTTTTAAATGTGTATTTTTAACTACAAAACCTCAAATACGTTATGCACTTAGTTCATACATGTTTAACACTTAGTTTATGCCTAGAATGCACATATACATGTATTTATGTAATGCATGAACATATTATGAATGACATATCTCAAAGATGAAATGATTTAAAAGATTTATGCATATGAGACATGTATTAGGTGACCTAAGCCTTTGACTCAACTTAAACTAGATTTTAGTCTAAGCCTAGTACCAATTAAAGACTTAAGCATGTTGATTTGTTGGTGATCTTCAAGCTCTTATAAGGACAAGTTGTCATCATCAAAACCATGACATATAAGGAGAGCTTTCCAAAGTGTTCATCTTGACATGCACACTTTCAAGATATACACAGTTTAGTGGTCTTAATCGATTAATTAATAAAGGATAATCGATTAAGCAGTCTAAGAAAATTTTGTACAAGTGCACAGAGTTTAGCATTAACCAATTATGAAATGGATTCATTGATTATGTATGAATAAAAACATACTATGGAAGAATTGATTGCGAGATTTATCTAGTCGTGTAAGTTCAACATTAATTTCATAGAATAATTAATGATAATGATAGGCAATATGCAGTATAGATTAATCATCCAACAATATATATACACATGTAGATCACAACAAAGGATAATGCAATAATTTTAAACATAACCCAAATTAGCAACAAGTTTTACAAAATATACGAGTAAGTGCAAACGTGTACATAGATTTCAACATAAGTGCAGAAAAATACAACCAAAATACTATCAAACACCTAAAGATGATCTCTAAAGCAGAGCACATACACATCCTAGACACACTAGACAATCCTATCTAGGCTAATCTTGTGTCGGTGGTGGTTGGGGTGAGCCATGTGGAGCACACACAAACAACATGATGCATTCTAGCTCTTCTTAAAGTCATTGTTGCTGCTGCTGAAATTCAGCTGCCACGGAATCCCTCATGGTCTAAAAATGTCCATCAATACGTGCATTGAGGCGTTGTTCCATAGTATCCAGGTGAGCAAGCCCAAATGTTAGATCTTGAGGATCAACAGATGCCGCTGTAAGTGGTTGCTCATAGATAGACTCACTAGGATTTGCAACATTATCTTCATTTGGCATATCCTCATTCGCTCTATTGTATGATCTTCCTGATATTTCCGTTCATTGCCATATTTATAAATGCCCATTTTGTGAATCAGATTATCACCAACAAGAGGCTCTCAGGAATTTGTCATAATAGTGTCCACATGAGTGGTGTCAATCTAGTAATAGTCAATAATACGAGAGATGAATATCTCGTAGGCGAGCAATCTTAGTGAAGATTAAGCTATACCCTGCATAACTTTCAGAATCTCCAAAGTCCAGTTCACCAACAACTTTTAGATTATTCACGGTGGGTTGAGCATGGTTGGTATTTCTCTGAACCAATATATATGCAATCAAGTAGTGTAAAAGTCGGTTTTCTACAGACAATGACCCTGTCTTGGTCAATCCCCCTTGTACAAATAGGTGAGATGCTCTCAAGCAAGACTTGCATATTTCAATAGCATTGAATGAGTCTCATGACTCATTTGTACAATCACCTAGTATCGGTCCATCAGAATCAAGACCTCCAACATCCAAAAATAACTCTTCATTCAGAATAATTATCTTCCCTAATGAGCGAAGGATAAAGCTTACCTTCTAATTCCACAAAATTTTTACTCCTTGGGTCTCTAACCCATGTGGGAATTGGAAGCCTTGTGCAATCAACCATTCTGCATTCGCATATCGGATGTAGGTTTGCTTACAGCCTTGAAACTTAGCCAATTTGGCTTCTTGAAGTATTGGAGAGTAGTAACGGTCTCCACCGTTCTGTCGTCCTCCTTGAGCCAAGGAAGAGCCCTTTTCTCTGCCTCCCGCATGCTTGGTGGTGTGTTTCATTCTCATCCTTCTTAATTCACTCATCTTAGCAGGTATATCACTAATTTAATCGATTCGATAATCGATTTTTTGAATTAGGGGTTTTAGGGTTTCTAAAGAGGGATAAATGGTTAGGATTCGGATTTTTGGTGATTTATGGTTGTCTAGAGATGGAACAACTAAATAGTAATAGAGATTGCTATTGATTTCTATTGGAACACTCAATTTAGGGAAAATATTCAAAAGGGGGGAAGCAAAGATGATTAGGGTTCTAAGTGAACAATAACCCAGAATGACACTTTAATCTGATATAGTGTTGTCGTTAATCGATTATATGTAGTAGTTTAATCGATTAACCAACTTAAAGTTTTCAGAAATTGAGATTTTGGATCCCAGGTAATCGATTAAATTTTGACAATAATCGATTAATCAGATGACAATTTTTAGAGTTTCAAAATATTGAGCCCAAGCAATCGATTAAAGGGACTATTACTCGATTAAATTGCAAGATAAAAATTTCTTTTTGGCTACTGGAACTCAAATTAATCGATTAAGGCATAGAACAATCGATTATTGATAGATCTTCACACAGATTTTAGTAGATTTTATAGATTTCTGGAATATGCATAGAGTGGTATTGCTAAGATAGAAACCTAAAGGGTTTTGACACACTAATAGAGCATAAAAACAGTTATGAAGTAATCTAAACAAGGAAGCATGCGTTCAAAACATGTATGATTCATAAGCATATAGTCAAGATTAAGCAAGGCCCATAATTACCCTAGGAACATTAGTTTAGATATTTTTCATCAAGTATGTCAAGTTCTCTGCGTAACACAAAGAAAGTAACTCGTGGAAGGGGCTTGGTGAAAATATCTGCTAATTACTTCGAGGTTTCAACAAATTCAAGTATGCAATCACCTTTCTAAACATGATCTCTTAAAAAATGATGTCTAATCTCTATATGCTTAGTTCTAGAATGCATAATTGGGTTTTTTGATAGATTTGTGGCACTAGTATTATCGCATTTTATAGGAATTTTTACTAGTTTTAAGCCAAAGTCTGATAGTTATTGTTTCATCCATAAAATCTGAGCGCAACATACGCTTGCTGCAATATATTCTGCTTCGGTGGTAGACAAAGCAACACAGACTTGCTTCTTACTATGCCATGATACTAGGGAGTTTCCCAAAAGGTGGCAAGTCCCACTAGTAGTCTTTCGGTCTAACTTGCACCCCGCAAAGTCAGAATTGGAATAACCTATTAGGGATAACAAAGCGCCCCTATGATACCATAAACTCATAGACATTGTTCCTTTAAGATATTCAAAAACACGTTTTACAATACTAAGATATTCAACACACACACATATACTAAACATTATATCGGGGCGACTAGCAGTTAGATACAATAAAGAAGCTATTATCCCATGATATTTGGTTACCTCAATTGCTTTACCTTTTTCGTCTTTGTCGAGATAGCAGGATGATGTCATGGGTGTTGTCGCTTCTTTACACTTATCCATCTCGAATATTTGCAAGAGTTCCTTGGAATACTTTGTTTGGTGAATGGATATCCCACTGTTCATTTCTTTTATTTTTAGTCCAAGAAAGAATGTCAGTTCGCCCATCATTGACATTTCAAACTCCCCTTTTATAATTTCAGATTGTGCTATAGTCCTTCGACATATAGCACATTTTCTATTACGGCTTGTGAAGCATTTCCAATTCGTCCAACTCCTAATATATTTCCTCTATTGTTGTCTCCATAAATGACATAACCTTTACTATTTAGTAAGATATCCAGGAACTTTGATCTGTCACCTGTCATATGCCTTGAACATCCATTGTCTAAGTACCAGTGTTGTTCCCGAGTTCGGAGGCATACATGCAAAAAAAATTTACTTGCATTGATTAGGTACCTAACTTATATTAGTTCCTTTCTTGTTAGTAATCAAGGACTCTTGCCCTTTTTGTATCGATACATATTTACCAGTAGATATTCTATATTTCCTAATGTAGCATGATATAGATGTATGACCATGTTTACCACCAAAAAAAACAAGTAGGCAATTTTTGATTAGTCCTATTATGCATTTAATCTACTTGTCTCATATATGGTCTTCTATTTTTCTTTTGTTTATAGCCAAGACCTCCATGATTACCTACATTTCTAGATGTGGCAAGTAGGTTGTTCAGGTTATAACTACTATATGTAAATTTTGTCAATTTATCTTTCAAGTCAGAAATTTCAGTATTCAGTACATCACAGTTATCACATATAGGGGGTTCAATTAATTTAGTGGCGCAAATACATGAGGCAGATGAGTATATGAGATCTAGAGTTTCATTTTATTGTTTCAATTCATTTAATTCTTATTGCATCTTAGTTATTTTACTTTCATGCAACTAAATGACTCGTTTTCAATCTACATTTATTTTTGCCAGTTTCATAAGTTCCTCATGCAACTCAACAAATGCACTATATAATTCATCGTAATTAGGAGACTCATTGGAACAAGAAGAAGAGTCAGAAAAATGTACCTCACTCGTGTCATCTGGATCGCTTGTGCTGCCAATTTCTTAAGTGTTTGCCATTAAGCACAATTTGGAGGTCTCCTCTTCATCGGATGTGCTACTTGTTGTCTCATCCTTTGGAACATCCCATATAATGTAAGCCTTGTTGGATTTGAAGTCCCGGGGGTTGCTTTTATCGTGTTCAACCTTCTTGAGGTGACTCAGGCATTGGAATTTCATATGGCCCAGTTTGCCACACTCATGGAAATGAGGCGATCTTTGGGATTTTTGCCTTGTCTGGTTGAATTAGTTGCCTCCTTCTTTTGAAATCGTTTAAATCCTCCTTTCTTCTTGAGAAACTTGTCAAACTTTCTAACCAGAAGATTTAACGTTTCATCATCTAATTCAGACCCTGAATCATCATCGTCTCTCTCTTCTTTTGATTGTGAAGATGTAGCTTTCAAAGAGATGCCCTTTTTCTTTCGGTCTGAATCTTCATGCATTGTTAAGAGGTTCAACCCCATTTCTTGTTCTTGGAGTTTGCCAAAGAGAGTTGCTAATGGCATAGTGTCTAAGTCTTTCGACTCCATAATTGTTGTTACCTTGGGCTGCCATTGGGTACCAGTAAGGTAAGATTACACCTAGATGGGGGTGAATAGGTGTCGTGAATCACTAGTCCTGCTTTTCCAATATTTGCACAGAATACAAAGCTATTGTAGTTAATCAATTAACAACGGGGTTAATCGATTAAGGAAATTTCAATTAATCGATTATTATTAGTACGTTAATCAATTATCCTGATTGTTATACTTTGAAAATCAGTTTTCTTGCTTCGTAAAAACCATGACAATTCTTGATCTTTACTATCCTAAGATTGATTCTTGATTAATAAGAAATTAACACAGTAAGCAATTAATCAGAGAAAGCTAATCAAAACAGAAAGTAGTAAAGGCAGAATTGTAAAGAGATAGGGAAGAGGTAGGACATGTGTACCTCATGTTGCCTACTTTCCTACTCTTATGACAAGTTGTATTGTCTTTGGGATACGTGCTCATTTTCATTGAACCTTATTCATTTTCCTTATGAAGCTTCTTGAGTCCTCCATTTATTCTTAAGTACTTTTTGAATTTGTTGATGAGGAGGGACATGGCTTCATCACTTGTGTCGGAATCGGACTCATCATCATCATATGTTTCCTTTTGACTTCTTGTACATGATTTTGTCGCTTTGAAGGAGATTTTTTTGATGTTCTCGTCCATTTGCTCAGTGAGTGTCAAACGTGTTAATTATATCTCGTGTTCTTGCAGTTTGCTAAATAATGTTGCGAGCGTCATTTGTTCCAAGTCCTTTGACTCCATGTTGGCAGTCACCTTGGGTTGCCATTTCCTGTCTATACATCTCAACACTTTAACAGTTAGTTCTCGTTTGGCAAATGATTTATCTAATGCAATGAATGGTTAATAATGTGAGTAAATCACTTTTGTTAATCAGAAATGGACTCATGTGGAAACATGCTAAATAACTCATAATCATGCATCAATGTATTCAATCTAGATCGTTTGACCTTACTAGTACCTTCGTGGGTTGCTTGTAAAGTGTTCCATATATCCGTGGCACTATCCCACTTAGAAATCCTAAAGAAATCATCGTATGAGAGTTCAGAGGTTATAATATTTTTCGCTTTCAAATCAAGCTGCACTTTTCTGTTTTCCTTGTTGGTCAAGAGATTTCTAGGTTTCTCTTTTGTTTCTCCGTCCACCATGTATAGTGGAACAAACGGTCAATATTCTATAGAATCCTAAATTTCCGTATCAATGACCTCAATGAAAATACTCATTCGGATTTTTCAGTAGGCGTATCCCTCGCCATTGAAAACCAGAGGATGGTTGATGGATGCACCATCGCCGCTAAAAGTGTCAGAAGAGCCCATTGTAAAAGTGCCTAGGATCAATGATCTAAACGGTTAAGCTAGAACGATCGTAGTAGCTCTGATACCACTTGATGGGTCCACATGAATCTTTAACTCACCTAGAGGGGGTGAATAGGTGATACGGTAAACAATTACCATTGCTCGATAAATAAAAAGAATACGCAAAATTATACGTTGTTTAATCGATTAAAAATAGCTAGAATCGATTAACTCATTCTATTATTGATTGATTAACTAAACACCTTAATTGATTATCTAGTTCTTGTTCAACGAAAATAGTTTTCTTTCGATTTCCAAGATTACCAAGATTCAACTAAAGTTATCTGCACTTATTAGATAAGATTAAGAACAGTAAATGCACAATATAGAATATGCAATTAATACAAAATGATATGCATGTCAATTTAAGTAAATCAACTAATACGGAAATATAAAAAGATAAGGGATAAGAAGAATGAGACACGACTTTTATCCTGTTTCGTTTGCGGGTCCACTTGCAAACTATATCTAGGCCTCCCCTTCTGATCTTGGGAGATTTTTCTTCACTATGGAATCTGAATGTACTTTTACAAAACAAGCTTCCAATACAAGACGCAAGACGCTACTTTCTTGATCTCTATGAACTTGACAACCTCAGTTTGACCTCTCTTTCTCTCGCCTACTAAGATGCCCTATCTTTTCGCGATTAGGCCCCAGCCAGGTATCGCTCAATACCAAGACCTCTTGCTTCTCTTTAAGACACACCTAACAACAGCTAGGATTTTTCTCAAACATATTCTCTATACCAATCACAACAAGAGAATGTGTGATCGCCTTGTATAACAATTTCTTTCAAGTTATGTGTGCACCTCAATGTGCAGATTTAACCATTCTTCTCGAATCTAAAAATCCTTCTAAAGATCTCACCATTACAAAACAAAGAACGTGAGATGCAAGGTTTCTTTTTAACAAAAGATTTAACAATTAAGCTCAACGGGTATCTTTGTAAATATTCACTCTTTTCTCTTTTTCAAAAGAATACTTTTGAAAATCTCTCTAAATATATGAAAGTGAAAGAGCTTAAGATTTTCCAAACAAAGTGTAATCGATTTTTCCTATATGTCTTCTAACTCAATGAATCAATGTTCATGTATGTTATTATCATCAACAACATGCAATAAGAAAAACTTGGCTTAATATACCTTTTTGTTTTTCGTTGTAGTTAATCGATTATACCTTAAACATAATCGATTAACAGGTTCTTAAAAATACCAGAAAATAGAAACAGCAACAACCCTTAATTGATTAAACCCATACTTAATTGATTAACGGGTTCCAAAGAATTCAATGCTTAATCGATTAAAATATCTCTAAATCGATTAATGGTTTTCCAAAAAGTTATTTCAATGATGTATGAACCTCGTACATGATTTACAAAAGAATGATGCATGCCTCTGAATGATGTATGATTTAAAAACTTTTTTTAAATGCATTCAAAACATATGATCATGTACGTACGCATATGCATGTAAATCATGTATGTATGCATGTGAGTCTCATTTTAGTTATGATTGATTTTATGCTTGCATCTTCAAGATTTTTAATAATTTCTGCCACCGATGCCTTGTAATGGATTACCCTTCCATGGTAATAGAATACATACCCCATAATAATCGAATTTAGACAATTAAAATTATATTGAAGTACAAGTAGGCATGAAATATATATAAAGAAGCATATATAATGTATATATCAACATGTTAAGATAGATATGCTTCATCAAGGATGCGTTTAATTTTTTATAAAGGTTCTTTAGCCCAAGGTTTTGTTAAGATATCTGCTAGTTGTTCATGTGTATCAACGAATTCTAAGAGAACATCTTTCTTTTGGATATGGTCCCTAGGGAAGTGGTGTCTTATACCAATATGTTTAGCCCGAGAATGCATAATCAGATTCTTTGTGAGATTTATATTAATAGTATTATCAAATTTTAAGCATAATCAGATTCTTTTGGATATGGTCCCTAGCTCTAATCTGTAATCTCACAATTGTTGTGTGAGCCACAATATTTGGGCACAACAACTTCCCGCACCTATATATTCTTCCTTAGCAATACTTAGTGCAACAGATGCTTGCTTTTTATAGGACCAAGATACTAGGGAATTTCCAAGAATATGACAAGTACCGCTTGTACTTTTCCTCTTAGATTTGCATCTAACGAAAACTGAATCTGAATATCCAATTAAATTACATATACTTCCTTCACGATACCATAGTCCTACATCAAGTGTGCCTTTAAGATACTTTGATATCTTTTTCACGACAGTTAGATATGACTCTTTAGGCTTTGATTGATACCATGCACACAGACAGACACCATACATAATAACAGGTCTACTTGCGGTATGTTCCAGAACCCATAGGAGTGAGAATAGGTTTGCAGTCATCCATTTTGAAACGTGTCAACAGATCCCTGCAGTATTTAGACTGACAAACAAATATGTCATCCTTGAGTTGTTTGATTTGTAGTCCAAGGAAGTAGTTCAACTTTCCCATCATGGACATCACAAACTCCCCTTGCATCATCTTACCAAATTCACTACATAGAAGATCATTAGTAGAACCGAAAATAATAACATCGACTTATATTTGAACAAGTATAGTATGATGATTTATTTTCCAAATGAATAATGTAGTGTTTACCTTTCCTTTAGTGAAACCTTTATCAGTTAAAAAGTTTGTTGGACGATTGTACCATGCACGTGGAGCTTGCTTTAAGCCATTTAGGGCTTTCTTAAGCTCATAGTCATGAGAAGGATTCTTGTAGTCTTCAAACCCAGGGGGTTGTTTGACGTACACCTATTCTTGTATATAACCATTCAGAAATGCACTCTTTACATCCATTTGATACAATGGAAATCCAGAGAACATGCATACGCAAGCAATAGCCTAATAGCTTCAAGTCTAGCATCAAGAGCGAAGGTTTTATCAAAGTCGATTCCTTCTTCTTGGTTATATCCTTGTGCTACAAGTCTTGCTTTATTTCTTATAATAATGTCATTTTCATATGATTTATTCTGAAAGACCCAATGACTTCATATAACATGTCTTTCTTTAGGTCTAGGAACAAGTTCCAAACTTCGTTTCTCTCAAACTGGTTAAGCTCTTCTTGCATAGCAAGAATCCAATGTCCATCCTCGATTACACCATTGATCTTGGATAGTTCCACTTGAGAAACAAAAGCCATGTTTAGACAAACATCATTCAATTTTAGGCGAGTAGAGACTTCCTTACTTACATCACCAATGATGTTGTCAATAGGATGATATCATTGGATTCTCCATTCTTTTGATGAACCAAAGTGAATATCCTCTTCTTGTGAAGGTATATTGTTATCAATTTTCAGATGCTCTATATTGGCAGTTACATCATTAATGGATTCTTCCAAGGATGGACTAGGAATGTCATCATCATCAACCATGGATTTTCTTCCAAGGTTGGATTAGTCTCATCAAAAGTCACATGAATAGATTCTTCTATGACCATTGTTCTCTTATTGAAAACTCGTAAAACTTTTCTATAAGAGAGTAGCCAAGGAAAATTCCTTCATCGGCTTTTGCATCAAATTTTCCTAAGTTTTCCTTTCCATTATTTAGCACAAAACATTTGCAGTCGAACACATGCATGTGAGGAATATTAGGTTTTCTACCTTTGAAGAGTTCATAGGGGTTTTTCTTTAGAATAGGTCTTATTATGACTCTGTTGGAAACATACCATGCCATACTAACTACATCTGCCCAAAAATATTTTGGTAGATTAGTTTCATTTAACATTGTATATGCCAGTTCCTCCAAAGATCTATTTTTTCTCTCTACAATACCATTTTGTTGTGGTGTTCTAGGAGTAGAGAAATTATGAGTGATACCATTATCATCACAAAATTCCTCAAAGGAAGCATTTCGGAATTCTCCCCCATGATCACTTCGTATAGTAGCTACTTTCAAGGATTTTTTTTATTTTGTACTCTCTTAGCATATTTGCTAAAGGCATTAAATGCCTTATTCTTGTATACCAAGAATAGAATCCAAGTATATCTTGAAAATTCGTCTACTATCATAAGAGCATAGTAGTTACCACCAAAACTTTTGGTCCAAGAAGGGCCGAATAAGTCCATATGTAGTAAGTACAATGGTCTATCAGAAGAAACCAATATGTTTTCATTTGAAAGAAGTCTTTGTTTGTATACCCTTTTGACAAGCACTACAATAGTTTGTCTTTCACAAACTTCATCTTGGGTAAACCAAACCCCAGATCTTTCTTTACCAATTTATTCAAATGTTCCATATGAATATGAACAATTCTCCTATGCTATAGCCATGCATCATGATCACTAATAGCTAAACATTTTATTGGAAGATGTTATGTATTCTCTTACCAACAAGTGTAAAAAAATTCACATACCTTACTATCAATGATGCATTTGTTGGGGTAGAAAGCCACATGGACCCCTTTGTCACAAAGTTGACTTATACTCAGTAGGTTGTGCTTGAGTCCCTCAACGTATAGAACTCCTTCTATTGTAGCAGAAGGTGGCTTCCCGACTCTATCAACTCCAATGATCTTTCCTTTGTTATTATCAGCATTTGTGACATAGCCTTTGTCCATTGGAGTAAGGATATAGAACATTCCTTTATCACACATCATGTGTTTTGAGCAGCCGTTGTGCAAGTACCATAAGTCGTTGGTGGCTCCCAATCTCCTACAAAAATTTAAGTAATATTAGGTACCCAATTTTGATTGGATCCTTATGGTTAGTACCTTTCTCTAACCATTTAAAACGTCCTAAGAGAATACCATATTTTCTAATTTTGCAAGTGTTATAGGTATGCTCATGATTTAGACAATAAGTACAATTGGGTTGATGCATTTGTATCCTTGATTTAGATTTAGCAATATGATGAGTATGGATAATTTGCTTTTGAAAGATAAATTTATTAGACACCTCCTTTTTCTTAAGTGAAGAAGGTTTGGAAAACCGAGACCTTTATGGTTAGTGGAGTGTCTTTAAGTTTTCAACATGTCATCCAATTTTGTACTACTCTTATTAAGATTCTTGATTTGAAGACTCATAGTGGAAATTTTAGTTTAAAGAGCAATACAATTTGGACAAGAGTAAGAAGGTTTATTACAGAATGCGTCAATCTCAGTTTTTTGTTTGAAACAAATTTTAGTGAGTTTGACGTATCTACTATGCAGTTCAATGAAAGCATTTTGAAAATCAGAAAATGATGGCTTATTCAAAAATTCAGTTTTACTTACTTCACCATCATCAGAATAATGAGATGCCATTAGAGAGATATAGACATGCTCTTCATTTTCTGGTTCTGAAGTGCAACTTGACTCATTATCCTCCCATGCAATAGAAGCTCGTCTACCAGTCTTCTTTTTAAATTTTGCCTTCAAAGGAATTTTCTTCAATGTAGGACAGTCCATCTTCATATGTTCAAGTTTTCCGCATTCAAAACATTTGAAGCTTTGATTTGAAGTGGAAACTTCATTAATTTTGGTGAATCTCCTTGGTTGTCCAACCTTACTACTTTTATTCCGTTCTAGGAATTTACTGAAAATTTTCACCAGCATGCTCATGTCTTCTATTTCCTATTTTTTTTATTCATCTTCTAAGGATTCATATGCCTCTACTTTAGCTTTGAGAGAGATATTCTTTCTCTTCTACTCTTGCTCTTCATGCTATTCAAGTTGGGTCAATTTGAACTCATGCTCTTGCAAGTTTCCAAATAGTGCAACTAATGACATTTTAGATATTCTTTTCTTTTCTAAAAGGGGGTAACTTTGGGTTGCCATTGTCTTGAGAGTGATCTTAGAACTTTCATGTTCAACTCATTGTTTGATAATACTTTTCCAAGTGCAATCATATGGTTTGTAAGGTGAGTAAATCTCTTTTGGAGATCTAGAATTTTCTCTCTAGGCTTCATCAGAAACATTTCATATTCTTGGGAAAGAGTATTGAGTCTCGACCTTTTTACTTCCTAAGTTCCTTTATGTGTGTTCTCTAGAGTGTCCACATTTCTTTAGCAGATTTTCAGATTGACACTGTGAAGAGTTCATCAATTCCAAGTGTTGAAGTGAGGATGTTCTTTGCTTTAATATTGTATTGCACTTTATTTTTACCTTCATCATTCCACACAGAATTTGGCTTTACTTCCCTTTCATCATTGAAAACAGTGAAGGGTTCATAAGTTCTTTCCTCAATTGTGTTCTGAATATCCAGGTCTTGAGATTCTATAAAGATTCCCATCTTGATTTTCTAGAAGTCATAGCATTCTCCAACAAAGCTTGGAGGACGATTGATGTTGGAACCTTCTCCCAAAAATGATCTTGAGGCCATCTTAAATACAGGGTTGGATTTGAGAAAATATTACTCAAAATAAGCTCTAGTGCTAATTGTAAGTTTAAGGTGCAAACTAGGGGGGTGAATTAGTTGTTGGGGGAATATGGCTGATTTTTCTGCTATGTTATCATAGTGTAAGTGCAACGGATTATTTATGCAGAATTCCAGCAAGTAAAAAAAAAGTAAATGACAAGAATAAGTAGAAGAAGAGTACATGAAGAGTTTTTATACTCGTTCACCTTCTTGTCCACCGAAGGTTACATCCAGTACTCTTGCCACACACTATATTTTTCCACTAGATAATTTGAGTTCTAATTACAATTTCTCTTCCCGATATTTTTGTACATTACACACTCACAACTTATCTACCCTTGAAAATTCCCTTTTTAAGTGAAATTTTCCCCCTTCTCAACACACCCTTGTGCTGAAAGGTTTACAACCAAGATGAAGAATAAAACAATGGCAGGATTGCCTTTACAAGTTTTGACAATTCTAGAACTTGTAATCCTTAATCTCACAATATAAATACTTAGTAAACAATGCTCTTAATCGTTTTATAGTTTAGAACAATTTTCACTCCAACAAGCAACTTCAGAAAATATGAATGTTTAGAAACAAAGTTGCTTAAGAAAAATGTGCAGAAAATTGTTTACAAGTGTTTGAAAGTCTTGTGTTATTGTAAGCAATTGTGTATATTGTGTCTTATGTTCTGTTTTGAATTTGGATGTCTCAATGCCTTTAAATAGGCTTCCAATTAGGCATGATAACCTTCCATGAAGAGGAGACACGATTGGAATAAAACCTATTCACTTTGGATAAAAGTTGTTCATTTGAATTTGAAAATCTGGTTTGAATAGCTCTGTGTAATTGATTGTCATGAAGTGGTAATCGATTACACAAATGTTCTATCCAAGGTGGTAATCGATTATTACATTGAATTAAACGGTTACATCAATCAGTTTTGTTTCGTAACTATTTTCTCAGTCAGGTAACCTGTTACGCAGTTCCAGCAAAGTATTACCAACTGCCTCACAGGTTATGTAACATGTTACCTAGTTCACGTAACATGTTACCTAGTTCTGGTAACCTGTTAACCAGGTCAAGTAACTCATTACTTAGCAATTTGACTTTGCATTTTAGACATATCCAATTCTTTTAAAAAATGATCTTGATTAGTTTGAGCATTGCTACTAAATATGAAAGTGAGTGTTAGGATAGAAATACCTATATGAGGACTAAATCTATAATTCTCTTGAAGCTTGAATCTTTTATGTCTTCATGGTCTTCTTCCTTTTCTTCTTTTTGTGATCTTGGTATCTTCATCAAAATCGTGCCAAGGTCAGGAGCAAGATAGTCTTCATAGTATAGGCTTCGACAGTTATGGGTCAAATGATTAATTTGGATGAGGAATTGATTTTGGATGTTGGAGGTTTATCCAGCGATGGACAATGCTAGGAGATTGTAACAATGAGTTATAGGACTCATTTGACATTGTTGAGATGTATAAATCATGTTTAAGAGGACCTCATTCATATGTACTAGGAGAATTGACTAAGGTTGGGTCATTGTCTATTGAAATCGATTATTGCACTACTTAATTGTGTACGTTTTGGTTCAGAGAAACACCAATCATGCTCAACCAACCATCAATGATCTCAAGCAGATGTTTGCTATAAGGGAAGGAATTGCGGTAAACTGGCCTGCTGAAATTTTAAAGATTATGAATGGAATAGCCTCATCTTCATCTATGTTTCTTGCTTATGGGTTTTTCATCTCCCGAGTTATTGACTATCTCGAAATCGACACGTCAGATGTGGACATCATGGTTACAAATTCCCGAGAGCACCTAGTAGGTGACAATCTCATTCAAAAAATGGGCATTTAAAAGTTTGGAAATGTTTGGATGTATCAAGAGGGTCACAATGCCAATGTTAATGGAGACTCATCAGATGAAGACATTGCTGCAAATCCTAGTGAGACAAACCCCACACAAATACAAGTCGAGGCAAATGTTGTGCCTCATAAACCATCTTTTGGGCTAGCACACTTGGATGCAATGGAACGGCACCTAAATGTGTGTATTGATGGCCATTTCTAGTCTTTGAGGGACTCCATGGTGGTTGAGTTCCAGCAGTAGTAGGAGAAGTTATCCATGGATCTTGATTTTATCATCTTCATTGTGCGCGCCACGCAGGGATATTCATCATTGTGCGCGCCACCTATATAGGATTGTCTAGAGTCTAGGGTGTGTGTGTCTTTTGAGATTGTATTTCGGCTTTAGTTGTAATATGTTTTGAAATTATTATGTATTTCATGCACTATTTTTATAATTTCTCATAATTTTGTTGTTTAATTTGGTTATGTAAGAACTATTGCGTGATCTTTGATTATATCAAACTTTTGTACTTTCTATTTGAATTATTAATATATGCTATATTTGCTTTACACATTATACCATTAATCATTATATGCTAACTTGTTTAATTATACAAACATCGATATATCTTGCAATTCATTTCTGCCATAATCTGTTTCTATTTTGTTTAATCGATTAACTCTCTACCAATAATCGATTAACTACATCAACTATGAACTTGTTTAATTCTTGATGAAATTGTTTCATCGATTATCCTTGATTACTTAATCGATTAAGACCAGTAAACCTTTTGAAAATCATTCCTTACTTTTGGTTTTTATTATCATATAATATCATTGTTTTTTTATCATGCCAAAAGGGGGGGGGCAGTGTTCTTTTAGTTGTTTTGCATGTTGCATTAACCTTCTGTATTTATCCTTGAAGTGCTACCCTTTTATCACCTGCTACATGGATTCAAGGCAAGAGCAAAGTGAGGGGGAGTAGCGCATTCGGATTCGACCATTGTAAACACATGTTGTCCAACAATCAAGCCAATCATACAGAGAATTGTTTAGAGTTTGTCATCATCAAAAAGGGGGAGATTGAAATGGCAAATAGTTAAAGGTTGTCATTATGAATGACCTACTTAGATTTTATGAAGACAAGGAGTTAAATGGAAGCTTGAAGATGTGGGCATCACAACAAACAACATGCCAAACATTCAAGGTCAACGTCGTAGACTTAGAATTATTTTATTATTCTACAAGTTCTAAGATGGTTGCCCAGTTTTGAGTCTAGGTTAGGTAAACCTTAGGTGGAAGTCTCACAAGAGTTTAAAATGAAATTCATATATATTGAGGCATTATATCTCTCTCTATATATATATATGATAACTAGAATCATGCATTAGCATTAAGCCTACATGGTTTTTGAAAGTGTGCATGTCAAGAGGAACACTTTGGAAAGCTCTCCTTGAACGTCATGGTTTTGATGAGGACAACGTGTGCCTAAAAGTGCTTGAAGATAACCAACAATCCAACGTGCTTGAGTCTTTTATTTGGTACTAGGCTTAGACTAGTTTCTAGTTTAAGTTGAGTCGAAGGCTTAGGGCACCTAAAACATGTCTCATATGCATTTATCTTTAAATCATTTCATCCATGAGATATGTTCATTTGATAATATGTTCATGCATTACATAAATACATGTATATATGCATTCTAGGCATAAAACTAAGTGTCAAACATGTATTATCTAAGTGCATAACATATTTGATGTTTTCTATTTGAAAATACATATTTTATTTAGTGTTAATCGATTAACCATACCTTTAATCGATTAACCCAACTGCTGTGTAAAGTGGTTGCCACTGGAACACGTTTTTGTAATGCAGTTAATCGATTAAAGGTTTACGTTAATCGATTAACCTAACTGATTTTTAAGTTGTTGAAACTGAAAAACTGAAAAACAGAATCAGTTATGATTTTTAGTCCCGTTAATCGATTAAGAAGGTATTTAATCGATTATCTGGGGTTCTGGACTGATTCTTTATAAACTGCGTTTTCAGAATTAATCTCATAAGTTGCATGTTGCATTTATTAGAGAGTTAGAGCATTTTACGTGTTAATTGTTGCATCTATTTGTTAAGTGCATTTGTGAGCTTAGAAATGAGAGATTCTATGCTTTAGGATTGAGTGCCTTTCTTGTTTTCCCTCACATGTTCATGCATATTTTTGATGCGTTTTTCATGAATTTTATAATTCTGTAACTTCTGTTTTCATAACTAATACTTGTCATTTCACATGTGTTTGTGTTAAATGTGCATTAGAGTAAAGCCTTCATGTTGTATTTGAGCTTAGGTATAGCTTAATATTACTCTTGTAATTCTTGTGTAATTGTTGTGAAAGGGAATCTCTTGGTGTCGTATCACCAGTAGAGATTGTGTGTTTCTTCATAGCTTAGAGTGTAAGAAAAGGAAAGAACGAGAGATTCTTTGGCTGGGGCTACGCCGAAAGAAACGTTTTCTTTATCGGTAGGAAGGGAGTCAAACCATTGGATAGTTTCTTTGATTTCTTGTCATTTGCTAAGTGTTGTAATTGGATAATGTGTTTGTAAATTACATTGATTCGATTATAGTGAAGGAAATCTCCCAAGTCAGCCGGGAGGCCTGGATGTAGTTTGCAGTGGACAGCAAACGAACCAGGATAAAAATTCGATTTGCAGGATTTGTTTCTCTCTCTCTCTTTACTGTTTTTCAATCGATTTAATTTGTATATTTGATTCAACTAATACATTCTG
Source organism: Lupinus angustifolius (assembly GCF_001865875.1). Lineage (NCBI taxonomy): Eukaryota > Viridiplantae > Streptophyta > Magnoliopsida > Fabales > Fabaceae > Lupinus > Lupinus angustifolius. The sequence continues at coordinate 5,859 of NW_017722230.1, read as the reverse complement.
TTCTTTTGTTGTATTGCAAGCTATTCTGATATACAAATTTGTAAGCTCTGTATTCGTTCTGTTATCGGTTATTTGTTTCGCATTTAATCGTTTCTGTAATTGCTTACTGGTTCTGTTTAATCGATTAATATTCCTGTGTTAATCGATTATACTGTTTCTATTAATCGATTAAAATAGTTTCTGTTTAAAACTGTTTTTTGTGTTAATCGATTAAGACTGTGCTTATAATCGATTATCCTTTTCTCCTTAATCGATTAAATAGGGTTGATTCAGCATTAAGTGTTGATTTGCGAAAAGCGGTAATTCTAACCGCGACACCTATTCAACCCCCCCCCCCTTCTAGGTGTATTGTAACCACTGATACCTAACAAGTGGTATCAGAGCTAGTACGAAGTGCTAGCTCAACCGCGTATTCGTGATCCTAAAGGGAAAAGGAATGGGTTCTTCAAATCCATTTGGTGGTGATGGGTCATCCATTAATCGACCACCAATATTCAGTGGTGAAGGGTATGCCTACTGGAAAGTGCGCATGCAAATTTTTATTGAGGCCATAGACTCGGATATTTGGGAATCCGTAGTCAACGGCCCTTACGTTCCACAACATCTTGTGGACGATCAACCTAAAGATAAACCGAAAAGTTTATGGACCGATGATGAGCGCAAAAAGGTCCAGCATAACCTGCGCGCCAAAAACATCATCACATCGGCCCTATCATATGATGAATTCTTTAGGGTCTCGCAGTGCCATAATGCGAAAGAAATGTGGGACACTTTACAAGTGACTCACGAAGGCACTAGCGAAGTCAAGCGCGCAAGACTGAACGCGCTGACCCACGAATATGAGTTGTTTCGCATGTTACCAAGCGAATCAATATGTGATATGCAAAAGCGATTCACTCATATTGTCAACCATTTAGTTGCTCTCGATAAATCATTTGCTAGAGGTGAACTAACTAATAAAGTTTTGCGTTGTCTTGACAGGAGATGGCAACCAAAGGTGACTGCAATTGTTGAGTCTAAAGATTTAGATTCTATGCCTTTAGCTACTTTATTTGGAAAACTTCAAGAGCATGAAATGGAGTTGGGTCGCTTGACCATGAATGAAGAATCAGACCGGAAGAAGAAGAGCATCACATTGAAGGCCACGACCTCCAAAGACAAAGAAGAGAAAATTGATGATGAATCTGATTCCGATCTAGATGATGAAACTATGGGTCTCCTAGTCCGAAAATTTAGCAAATTCATTAAAAGAAAAGGAGGACTCAAAAAGTTTCAAAAGAAGGAAGCGAAAGAGTCAACCAGTAAAGGCAAGAATAACAAGGATCGCTTCACTTGCCATGAGTGTGGAAAAGTAGGGCACATGAGGTTTCAGTGTCCAACCTACCTAAAGAAGGTTGATTCAGAAAAGAGCACTCCCAGGGACTTCAAATCCAAGAAAGCTTACATCGTTTGGGATGTACCTGAGGAGGAGTCGACATCAAGCACCTCAAGTGAGGAGGAGTCAGCAAAGCTGTGTCTGATGGCCAGATCTGACATCGATACAAATTCAGACTCATGCAAGGGCAATGATGAGGTATATTCTGACACCTCATCCACTTCGGATGATTCACCTCCTTATGATGTATTGTATGATGCTTATGTCGAGTTGCATGATGAATTAAAGAAATTGGCTAGAATTAACATTGATAGGAAAAGGATAATCCTGATAAACGAACAAAAAATAAGCCAATTACAAAAAGAATTAGATGAATTAAAACTGGAAAATGAAACTTTAGATCTCATCTATTCTTGTAGTTCATGTAACTGCTCTGCTAGTAACTTATGTCAAAAACCTGTCTGTGAGACTTGCGAGACTTTGCAAGAGGACAATTTTAAACTAAATGAAAAACTCACACGTCTCACAAACAGTAAACTGCAATTAGATAACCTGCTTAATCAAACTAGAAATGTTGGTGATCGAACTGGTCTAGGTTATACTCGCACTGCTAAAAAGAAGCGACCATATAGAAAACCGGTAGCTCAAGCTAAAAACAAATATCATAAGCATTCTCCTACTTGTTTTTATTGTAACACATATGGTCATACTTATCATTCATGCTATATCAAAAAGTATGGTATACCTAGCGGAGTTTATGTATGGAAAAAGAAGGGAGATGATTCCCTAATCACTAACAGAAAAGGACCCAACATAAATTGGGTACCTGAGAAAAGTAAGTAATCTATTTTGCAGGTATGTCTCCGAACACATGGACAAAAATGGTACTTAGATAGTGGGTGTTCGAGGCATATGACAGGTGATAGATCAAATTTCCTGGATCTCTCACTTAAAGGAAAAGGATACGTCACTTATGGAGACAACAACAAGGGAAAGATACTCGGCACAGGAACAGTTGGTAACTCATCCCAAACTCTGATTGATAATGTCCTTTATGTTGAAGGACTAGAACATAACTTGTTGAGTATAAGCCAACTCTGCGATAAAGGTAATCGTGTATCCTTCGATTCTGATTGTTGTGTCATTCGTGATATTTTATCTAATAACGTTAAATTTGTTGGTCACCGTATAAATAATATTTACATGGTTAATTTGGACGATGTCACTACATTATTTTCAAAATGCTTTATTTCTAAAGAAGATGACATCTGGCTATGGCATAGACGTGTTGCACATATCCATATAAAGCATCTAGATAAATTATCATCAAACGAACTAGTTGAGGGGCTACCAAAATTGAATTTTAAAACTAAAGAAATTTGTGACACTTGTCAAAAGTGTAAACAAACCAAAAACTCTTTTAAAAATAAAAATGTGATATCCACTTCAAGACCTTTGGAGCTACTCCATATGGACTTGTTTGGACCATCACAAATCATGAGTTTTGGTGGTAGTTACTACGCTCTAGTTATTGTTGATGATTTCTCTAGATTTACATGGACATTGTTTTTATCATCAAAAAGCGACGCGTTCAAAAATTTTAAAAATCTTGCCAAGCAAATCCAAAACCAACTTAACCTAAAAATAATATATATACGAAGTGATCACGGGGGAGAATTTGAGAACTTTCAGTTCGACAAATTCTGTGATAAGCATGGCATTTTGCATCAGTTCTCTGCTCCTCGCACTCCACAACAAAATGGAGTTGTAGAGAGGAAAAATCGTGTTTTAGAAGAATTAGCGAGAACCATGCTTAACGAAAGTAATACCCCCAAGTACTTCTGGGCTGATGCAGTTCATACTGCATGCTATGTTATAAATCGAGTACTCTTAAGGCCAAACTTGAACAAAACTCCTTATGAACTTTTAAAAGGCCGCAAACCAAATATATCCCATCTTCACGCTTTCGGTTGCAAATGTTTTATATTAAATAATGGAAAGCGGGCCTTAGGGAAATTCGACTCTAAAGCCGATGAGGGAATATTTTTGGGATACTCGATTCATAGCAAAGCTTTCAGAGTCTTTAACAAATATTTAATGCAAGTTGAAGAGTCTATCCATGTACAGTTTGACGAATCTTCTCCAAAAGAGAAGAGAAAGGTCGTTTCTGATGATGTTGCAGGTGCTTTGGAAGAAGCATACTCCAAGGACATGGATAATGAAAAAGGAGCCAATGATGAAGGTCAAATCGAACCTCAAGAGCACTCAGACATGCCTACCGTGTGGAAAACAAAGAAAGCTCACCCAATTGATAAAGTTATAGGTGACATATCTACGGGAGTGGTAACCCGTAGTTCCTTACGAAATTTCTGTAATTTTGTAGCTTTTGTATCGCAAATTGAGCCTAAGACCGTTGATGAGGCCATTGAGGATGTACACTGGGGTATAGCTATGCAAGAAGAGCTAAACCAGTTTGAGCGTAATAATGTGTGGGACTTGGTCCCCAAACCTAATGATCATCCCGTAATTGGTACTCGATGGGTCTTCAGAAATAAACTTGATGAATCTGGCTTAATAATTCGAAATAAAGCACGTTTGGTGGCCAAAGGCTACAACCAGGAGGAGGGTATCGATTATGACGAAACCTACGCTCCTGTAGCCAGATTAGAGGCCATCAGGATGCTTCTTTCCTTTGCATCTTTAATGAATTTCAAACTTTTTCAAATGGATGTAAAAAGCGCCTTCCTGAATGGATACATTCAAGAAGAAGTTTATGTTGACCAACCGCCTGGTTTTGAAAATTTTAAATATCCGAACCATGTTTACAAACTTAAAAAGGCACTATATGGTCTCAAACAAGCTCCTAGAGCTTGGTATGACAGACTTAGTACCTTTCTTTTAGAAAAAGGGTTCGAGAGAGGCTTGGTTGACACAACGTTTTTTATTAGAAAATCAGAAAATCATGTTCTGCTTGTACAAATCTATGTAGATGACATAATATTTGGATCTACTAATGATATCTTGTGTAGAGAATTTTCTGAGATGATGCAGGGGGAGTTCGAAATGTCTATGATGGGAGAACTCACATTCTTTCTAGGATTGCAGATAAAGCAGCTAGAAAGTGGGATATTCATCCATCAGGCGAAATACTGCAAAGAGCTACTCAAGAAATTTGAAATGGACAAATGTAAGGAAGCTTCCACACCTATGGCATCTGCTTGCTACTTAGACAAAGATGAGAAAGGAAAAGCAATCGAGGTAACGAAGTATCGTGGTATGATTGGGTCTTTACTTTACTTAACTGCAAGTAGACCTGATATCATGTTCAGTGTATGCATGTGTGCGAGATATCAATCATCACCTAGAGAATCACACTATATAACTGTTAAAAGAATCATGAGATATCTAAAAGGAACTATTAACATGGGATTATGGTATCCTCGGGATGCCTCACTATCCTTGGTGGGTTATTCCGATTCCGATTTCGCCGGATGTAAGTTGGATCGGAAAAGCACTAGTGGTACTTGCCACTTGTTGGGCAGTTCATTAGTAGCATGGCACAGCAAGAAGCAAGCCTGTGTTGCTTTGTCCACCGCCGAAGCGGAATATATTGCCGCTGGTGTGTGTTGCGCTCAAATCCTTTGGATGAAGCAGCAACTTAAGGACTTTGGTCTTAAACTCGAAAAGATCCCAATAAAATGCGATAATACAAGTGCCATTAACCTATCCAAGAATCTCGTTTTGCATTCTAGAACAAAGCATATAGAAATTAGACATCATTTTTTGCGTGATCATGTACAAAAAGGTGACTGCGTTCTTGAATTTGTGGAAACATCTAAACAGTTAGCAGATATTTTCACCAAGCCCCTTCCCAGGGATACTTTCTATGTTCTAAGGAGAGAACTAGGAATTCTTGATGAACAATATCTTGTTTAAAAATTGTTTAGCTGTTTGCATTAATTGTCTTGCCTCTATATGCCTATGTGTTTCTTGTTTGAATGTTATACGTTGAAAATGCAAAATTATATCTCTTGATTAACCTCTTTCTGTGATTATACATGTCTCGATAAATCTGTTGAAATGCATGCATGTGTCCTAAAAAGTCGAAACCTCTGCTGCCTAAAATCAAAATTTTCACTGTTTTAATCGATTATGCCAATGGTTAATCGATTACCTGGGCTTAATTTTTGGGAAATTCAAAGTTTTTTTTTATCTAATCAATTAAACAGCCCGTTAATCGATTACCTGGGCAACTTTTTTTGAAAATTCAAATTTTACACTATTTGTGTTTAATCGATTAAAATTGTTGTATTAATCGATTATCCTCAAGAAAACAAAGTCCTTTTATGCCAAATTCAAATTTTACACTGTTTTAATCGATTAAAACATCCCGTTAATCGATTAAAACCAGTACGTTAAAGGCAGACAGTGTCTCGGTTCTGCACTTTTTTCGACATTCTCGCAACCTCTATGTGCTTTGAGTC
>NW_017722229.1:0-7366 GCF_001865875.1 Lupinus angustifolius | reverse complement strand
AACCGCAACACCTATTCAACCCCCCTTCTAGGTGTATTATAACCACTGATACCTAACAGTTTTTGTGTATAAAAGTAGCATCTAACTCAAAATCATGTGTTGCATGATCTTTCATCATATAGTGTGTTTACCAAACATTAATGAAAACCATTTTCATATATATTAATCGATTAAAATGATTGATAATCGATTATGTTTTGTTAAAATCTATTAATCAATTAAGGATTGTTGTAGTCGATTAAAAGGAGTTACAGTGACTAATTTGCTAGGATTTCTGGCTTATTAATCGATTAAAGAGATTGACAATCGATTAAGCCTTAACAAAAAAACTATTTTGCATAAGCATGTTAATCGATTAACTGAGTATATAATTGATTAACATCAGTTAAAACTAGTTTCATATAAAAGTTGTTTTTTCAACAAATATGAATAATTCATTAGATTCAAAATTTCATTGAGAGAAAGAAAACCTAGATTCTCATAACAGAAATTTCAAAGCATCTTGCTTATTCTTTGAGCAAAAGAAAATGAAATCTTGCATTGCTTTCTAGAGAGAAAGGAGAGAAAAACTTCTCCAAAGTGTCATAGTTTTCATTCATTACAAAAACCACTGCATTATGTCATATTTAGTATAGGCTTCTTGTGAGAGTTTTGTAGAGGTTTATAGAGTCGAGATCTGAGTTTATATCTGCACATTAAGTGTGCACCGATAACTTGATAAACATTATGAAAAACGGGGATTGGTTCTATTGATAACTTAGTATCATCGTAAAAGAGAATTTTGTGTCTTCACGGGGCAGGAAGTCTTGGATCGAGCGAAACTTTGGCTGGGGCCAGAATCGCGAACAGTGCAGTATCCTAGTAGCCGAGTTGTGAGGTCAAACTGAGTGAGTAGGCTCATCAGGTTCAAGAAAGAATTTCTTGCTAGGTGTATTGGAAGTGTGATTGTATCAAACCATTGTTTTCCAATAGTGAAGAAAAATATCCCAAGATCAAATGAGGAGGCCTGGATATAGTTTGCAAGTGGACCCACAAATAAACCTAGATAAAAATCCTTGAGCACTTTATATTTCCCTATCTCTTTTATATTTCAGTCTTTATTGATTTCTGATTTAGTTGAATTCTGTGATTTGTGCTAAGTGTCAATAATATGTATAAAATCAAGAATCCATTTAGGGCAATAAAGATTGTTAATCATCATTGTTTGTATTGAAAGAAATATGTTTTCAATAATATCAAGATACAATATAATATATTAAAGCTGTATATAATCGATTAATCAAATTGTGGATAATCAATTTACACTGATCATAATCGATTAACTACAGCAGCTTTTTGTTTCTGTATTAATCGGATAAACGGGACTAGTGATCCGCTACACCTATTCACCCCCTCCTCTAGGTGTGATTTACCTTATTGTTACCCAACACCTTTGTTGTTGTCACCATAAGTGATGTATCCCTTGTCCCTAAGAGTAAGGACAAAAGAAATTCCTTTGTCGTCTGTCATATGTTTTGAGCAGGCGCTATCCAAATACCATAAATCGTTGGCGGCTCCCAAAAATTCCTACTAAACAAGTTAAGTAATATTGGATACCCAATTCATTTTGGGTCCTAAAGGGTTAGCACATTTCTCTACCCACTTAAAATAACCTAGGGGTATACCAAATTTTCTAATCATGCAAGTATTAACTGTATGCTCATGATTTTTACAATAAGTGCAACAGGGTTGATGTTCTTATATCCTAGTTCTTGATTTAGAAACATAATGAGTATGGGTACTTTGTTTCTCAAAAATAATTTTTGTAGATACTTCATTTATCTTATTTGAATAAGGTTTTGAAAAACCAAGACCTCTACGGTCAATGGAGTATCTTTGCATTTTTAACAAGTTATCCAAGTTTTTACTACTCTCGTTTATGTTCTTGAGTTCTAGACTCAAGGTAAAACTTTATATTTAAGAGTAATAAAATTTAGGCAAGAGGAATAAGAAGGCTTATTTCTGAGTATGTCTAATTCATGTTTTGTTTTAGAAAAAGTTTAGTAAGTTTGACATATTCACTATGCAATTTGTTAAAGGCATTTTTTAAATCAGAAAAGGGTGGCTTATCTAAATTTTCACTTTCACTTACCTCCTCGTCATCAGAGTGATGAGACACCATTAGGGATAGATGAGTCTGCTCCTCATTCTCTGCTTTTGAAGTGGAACTTGTGTCATTGTCTTCTCATGCAATGTAGGCATGTCTTCCAGTCCTCTTTTCTTATTTCCCTTTGAAAGGATTCTTCTTAGTGTTGGCAATCCATCTTCATGTGACCAGGTTTTCCACATTCATAATAATTAAAGTTTTAGTTGAAGTGGAAACTTCATTACCCTTGGTGATTTTCTTTGAATGTCCAGCCTTGATTCCTTTATTTCTTTTAAAATATTTGCTGAACTTCTTCATCGTCATGCTCATGTCCTCCATGTCTTCTTTTTCTGATTCATCTACTAAAGACTATTGAAAGAGTCTTCTTGATTGGTAAGACAAGTTTCTGATTTATTTATCTAATGACGGGTCAATTCTTTGCTCGCCATCTCGACTTCGTTGGAATAAATTCCAACGCCAATATAATGGTTTTAGGAATGTTCCTTCAATCAGAAACTTAGCTTTATTGAATTATTAACAATTTCATATCATCTCGGCTTTGTTGGATTAATTCCAACATAGGTATAATGGTATGAATTTAGCAATTTAATACAAGTGATAATGAGTTATATTTATTTTCATTTTCCTTTATTAACCGAACTACTTCCTTATGAAAGATTGGTAAAGAATAAATCAATCAATAAATAGATGTTAGTTGCAGAATTTAAATGACGGAAAATAAATGTTAGTTGCAGAAAATAAATGACAGAAAATAAAATTGCACAAAGATACAATTTATGAATTAAATTGCACTTTGATTCAAGGTTTCTTTCTTTTGTCAAAAAATAAAATTTATAAGTTAACAATTTACTATTTTACAGTTGCATCTCTTTCATGATTCTATTGTAGCATAGTATAGGGTTATGTCGCCACAAGGAATTGCCTAATAGATCATTATTATAAACATGTTGTATCACTAATAAAGTTTAAATATCTTTTGTTTGTTTGATTTTTATTTATGAAAATTTAACAAGTAAATAAATAAACATAAACAACTAATATGCACAAATTCTTGAGGAGAAAATTGGTTGAAAATATAGAATTATTTCTATGCTCAACTAATTTTGAAAACATTACAAGTTATGTGTTATACTTTCGGTTAATTCCACACATCATTTCTAAATCCTTCATCTAGTGTCCTAGAATGATAAGATGATTTTCAAACCTTATGTAATGCACTAAATAATAGTTACGTGCCACTCGTTGGAGTAGGTTGTCACACCCTACTTCAGGCTCCATTATCTTTATTTAGCCTTGAACATAAGTTGCTTAAAATATATGCTTGATGTGGAAAATGAACTAAGGTGTAGGTTATACTTTTTAGTTCACTTGTCAACACTTTAAGAAGAAACATTTTTGGATCTTTAAATCAAGTTTTAGGTGACCAAGCTAAAACCTCATTAATAACTTCATAAAGAATCAAAACTTAACCAAAAGTAATAACTTGAATAAATTGAATTCAAAAGATGATAAATTAAAGAGAAGAATTTACACCATAATCCAAGTCAATATGTAAGATCATGAGCCATCTATCAAAGGACAAGATGTTTTTTGGACCCAAATGAGATTACAAAATTATGTTTCTGTATCACATTTGTCACCTCCTTTCTCCTCTTGAATTAATAAAAAAAACTACAAGAAACTTACCTAAACTACCTTGGAGTAGAAATTCTCCAAGAAATTACAAGAAGAAAAAATGTAAAAGAAGAGAAGAATTTGGTTTCAATGAGAGAGTATGAGGAATGGAAAGTATGAATGTGTGAATGAGAATGTCTCCATTAAGCCCTGAAGTGTCTCCTATTTATAGGAGTTCTCTTCCACTGCCTAGCTCCTCTCATTGACTGCCAAGCTGCTGACCAAACCCTTCAGCATGGGTTTGGTCATGGCCAAGCAGCTAAGTCACCAGCTTGGGGCTGAGTCACCCAAGCTAGTTGTGAGCTACTGGCCCAACTATTGTGAGCTACCTCTGAAAGGCTACTTGGAGTGAGGTCATGGTTGTTTGGTGGCTAAGTCAACTTGACCAAGTTGTTGGGTGCATACTGTCAAGCGCTTATGTGGCACCGCTAAGCTGTCTGCTTGAGCAACTTTGACTTTGCTGATGGTGATGTGGCTTAGTGCTTGCTGATCTGGTCAGATGTGTGGTTCCAAGCTGGGCGGTCCAGTTCTCCGCTAAGCTGTCTGCTTGAGCAGGTTGGCTTATGTCAAGCTTGTGTTATGACCGTGCTAGGTCGAGTCTGATTGTGCTAGGTTGGTGTCCAGGTCAGCTAGGCGTGGGTTTAGTCCAAGCTAAGCTGCTTAGTGAGCAGCTTCATGTTGACTCCACATTTTCCACATAGGCTTAGCCATGTCAAGTTTAAGCATGTTATGTGCAGATTATTTTGGCCTATTTTGTGCACTTTGCTTGCATTTGATGAATTCTTCTCTTTTCCACCTAAATCCTACAAAATATAATATAAAAGAAATACACAAATCATATACACAAGATTGTGATATTTCATCCAAAAAGTGTTGAATTAAGTTGGTTTTCTCAATTTTGTCAAGGATAAGTGCCATAAAAAGTATATGAATTTTAGGCATTTTTGGCACTTATCAAAGACTCATATACTTTTGCCTTCACCTTAAGATATATACTTTTCCTCTTTTTCTCTTGTTCCTCATGTTGGTCAAGTTGACTTAATTCCAACTCATGTTCCTGCAATTTGCCAAAAAGTGCAGCCAATGACATTTTTGATAAACTTTTCTTTTTAGAAATGGCTATCACCTTAGGTTGCCATTTCCTTGTTAGTGATCTTAGTACTTTCAAGTTCATGTCACTATTTGATAGCACATTTCCCAATGCAATCAAGTGATTTGTAAGTTGGGTAAATCTATTTTGGAGATCAAGAATTTTCTCTTCTGGTTTCATGCAAAACATCTCATACTCTGCGAAAGAGTAATAAGTCTTGATTGCTTGAATTCTTTAGTCCCTTCGTGTGTGGTCTATAGAGTGTCCCACATTTCTTTTGTTGATTTGCAATTTGACACTATAAAGAATTCATCGATTCCTAGGGCTGAAGTGGAGATGTTTTTGGCTGTAAGATCATATTGGACTTTCTTCTTATCCTCATCATTCCATGTTGATTTAGGTTTGACTTCCCTTACACTATTGATTACTGTAAAGGGTTCATAATGTCCTTCCTCAATTGCATTCCAAATATCAAGGTCATGAGATTCTATAAAGATTTTCATCTTGATTTTCTAAAAGTCATAGAATTCTCCAACGAAACTTGGAGGACGATTAATGTTGGAGTAAGAATGGAAATGGGGTGGATTGGAGTCGGGTTTCTACATAACCAAACCTGAACCCGAAATTCAAAAATCGAACACAAACCCGAACTCAATAGGGTTGAAAATAAAGATACCATCCTCCAACCTGTCGCGTTTCGGGTAACCTGAACCCGATAAAAAAACCCGAAAATAATATATGTTCTAAGGAAATTTATGTTTCTTTTTATCTAGCATTTCTATTTATGTTTGAAGAGCCAATAGTATGTAAAGTAAAATTAGAAATTAAAAACAATGAGCACATGATAGAAATGTCAATTTTCAATTGAATTACATTACTTTGTGGCGGGTTCGGGGTAGGGTCTTTGCTCTACCAAACCCGAAGCTAAACCCGAAAATTAAACTTAGGTAAAACCCGAACCCAATCACATCGATTTTTCCCCGTTAAATTCAGGTTGGGTTCGGGCGGGTACCCACGGATTCAGTTTTCATTTCCATCACTATGTTGGAGCCTTAATCCAAAAAATATCTAGAGGCCATCTAAAAGTGTAAGATCATTTGAGAGTAATTGACCCAAATAAGCTATAGTGCCAATTGTAAGTATTATATGGCAACTAAGACGGGGCGATTTAGTTGTATGTGGTAATGGTTAATTTTTATGCTATGAAATCAAAGTGTTTATGCAACAGAAATTTTGCAGAAAGATTACCAATTGATAACTTCAAAATAAAGAAATAGAGTAGAGAGAAGAAAGAAAGAACATAATGCTTTTATATTGGTTCACCTTCTTGTCCACCGAAGGCTACGTCCAGTACTTTTGCATCACAAGAGATTTCTTTACTAGATATTTTGAGTTGTAATTACAATCTCTCTCCCCAAGACTTTTTGTACCTTACACACACACAAATACCTCATACCCTTGGAAGACAACTTTTCCATATACTCTTTTTCCCTTTCTCACTACACCCTTGTGATGACAAGTTTACAACAGGTTTGAAGAATGATTTCTACGACAAGATTGCCTTTACAAAATAACAATTAATAACTTGCAATCCTTATACTCAATACATTTAGTATACAATGCTCTTGAAAGGATTAGGTATGAACACTTTAGCACTTTGCACTTGAAGCAACTTCAGAAAAATCCTAAAAGTTTAGAACAAAAGTTGCAAGAAAAAGTGCAGAGAATTGTTTACGAAATTGTATATAATTCGTGTGTATCGATAGCGTTTGAAATGGGAATCTTAATGCCTTTAAATAGGCTTCTAATCAGCCAATATACCATTCCATGAAGTTGTGACACGATTGGAATGAAAGATGTTCAGTTTGAATTTGAAAATATGATTGTAACAGCTCTGTGTAATCGGTTACACCATGATGTAATCGATTACTCAAACTTTTTGCCCAGAGATGTAATCGATTAATCACTAATTTAATCGGTTACTCTGTGTTAGTTATTGTTGAGTAACTATTTACTCAGTCATGTAACTTGTTATGTAGTCCCAATAATCTATTACCAACTGTGACATAGTTTAGGTAATTTGTTACCAAGGTCTAGTAACATGTTACTCAGGTCAAGTAACACATTACTTCGCTTTTTGAAAATTGTTTAACTTTTTCTGTTTTCAATTCTTTTCAAAATAGTTTTTCACTTTCATTTGAGCATTGCTTACTAATCATATTGAAGTATAAATGATAGAAGTACTTTGAAAGTGTGCATGTCAAGAGGAACACTTTGGAAAGCTCTCTTTATATGTCATGGTTTTGATGAGGACAACTTGTGCTAATAAGAGCTTGAAGATCTCCAACAAATCAACGTGCTTAAGTCTTTAATTGGTACTAGGCTTAGACTAGAATCTAGTTTAAGTTGAGTCAAGGCTTAGGGCACCTAATACATGTCTCATATGCATAAATCTT
>NW_017722228.1:0-949 GCF_001865875.1 Lupinus angustifolius | reverse complement strand
AACAGAGATTCTTGGCTGGGGCTACGCTGAAAGAAACGTTTTCTTTGTCGGTAGGAAGGGAGTCAACCATTGAATAGGTTTCTTTATTTTCTTGTAATTTTTCTAAGTGATGTAATTGGTTGATGTGCATGTAGATACATTAAATCAATTATAGTGAAGGAAATCTCCCAAGTCAGCCGGGAGGCCTGGATGTAGTTTGCAGTGGACAGCAAACGAACCACGATAAAAATTCGCGTTGCAGGATTTGTTTTCTCTCTCGCTCTTTACTGTGTTTAATCGATTATTTGGCATATTGGATTCAATTGATACATTCTGTTCATTTGCTGTACTGGATGCTATTCTGATATACTATCTGTAAGCTCTGTATTCGTTCCGTTATCGGTTAACTNCTGTTGTGCAATTAATCGTTTCTGTTTAAAGCTTACTGTTTCTGTTTAATCGATTAAGACTGTTGCGTTAATCAATTATCCTTGTTCTGTTAATCGATTAAGTTTGTTCTGTTAATCGATTATCTTCATCCTGTAATCGATTAATTAGGGGTGATTCAGCATTAAGTGTTGAGTTTCGAAAAGCGGCTATTCTAACCGCTACACCTATTCAACCCCCCCTTCTAGGTGTATTGTAACCACTGATACCTAACAAGTGGTATCAGAGCTAGTCCGAAGTGCTAGCTCAACCGCGCGTTCGGGATCCCAAAAAAAAAGTAATGGGTTCTTCAAACCCATTTGGTGGTGATTGGTCATCCATTAATCGACCACCTATATTCAGTGGTGAAGGGTATGCCTACTGGAAAGTGCGCATGCAAATTTTTATTGAAGCCATAGACTCGGATATTTGGGAATCCGTAGTCAACGGCCCTTACATTCCACAACATCTTGTGGACGATCAACCTAAAGATAAACCGAAAAGTTTATGGACCGATGATGAGCGCAAGAAGGTCCAGCATAAC
>NW_017722227.1:0-5863 GCF_001865875.1 Lupinus angustifolius | reverse complement strand
ATCTGATTCCGATCTAGATGATGAAACTATGGGTCTCCTAGTCCGAAAATTTAGCAAATTCATTAAAAGAAAAGGAGGACTCAAGAAGTTTCAAAAGAAGGAAGCGAAAGAGTCAACCAGTAAAGGCAAGAATAACAAGGATCGCTTCACTTGCCATGAGTGTGGAAAAGTAGGACACATGAGATTTCAGTGTCCAACCTATCTAAAGAAGGTTGATTCAGAGAAGAGCAATCCCAGGGACTTCAAGTCCAAGAAAGCTTACATCGTGTGGGATGTACCTGAGGAGGAAACGACATCAAGCACCTCCAGTGAGGAGGAGTCAGCAAAGCTGTGTCTGATGGCTAGATCTGACAACGATACAAATTCTGACTCACGTGAGGACAATCATGAGGTATATTCTGACACCTCATCCACTTCGGATGATTCACCTTCTTATGATGTGTTGTATGAAGCTTATGACAAGTTGCATGAGGAACTAAAGAAATTGGCTAGAATTAACATTGATAGAAAAAGGGTAATCCTAATAAATGAATAAAAAATTAGCCAATTGCAAAAAGAATTAGATGAATTAAAACTGGAAAATGAAACCTTAGACCTCATCTATTCTTGTAGCTCATGTAACTGCTATGCTATTAACTTATGTCAAAAACCTGTTTGTGAGACTTGCGAGACTTTGCAAGAAGACAATTTTAAACTAAATGAAAAACTCACACGTCTCACAAACAGTAAACTGCAATTAGATACCCTGCTTAATCAAACTAGAATTGTTGGTGATCGAACTGGTCTAGGTTATTCACGCACTGCTAAAAAGAAGCGACTATATAGAAAACCGGTAGCTCAAGCTAAAAACAAATATCATAAGCATTCTCCTACTTGTTTTTATTGTAATACATATGGTCATACTTCTCATTCATGCTATATTAGAAAGTATGGTATACCTAGCGGAGTTTATGTATGGAAAAAGAAGGGAGATGATTCCCTAATCACTAACAGAAAAGGACCCAACATAAATTGGGTACCTGAGAAAAGTAAGTAATCTATTTTGCAGGTATGTCTCCGAACACATGGACAAAAATGGTACTTAGATAGTGGGTGTTCGAGGCATATGACAGGTGATAGATCAAATTTCCTGGATCTCTCACTTAAAGGAAAAGGATACGTCACTTATGGAGACAACAACAAGGGAAAGATACTCGGCACAGGAACAGTTGGTAACTCATCCCAAACTCTGATTGATAATGTCCTTTATGTTGAAGGACTAGAACATAACTTGTTGAGTATAAGCCAACTCTGCGATAAAGGTAATCGTGTATCCTTCGATTCTGATTGTTGTGTCATTCGTGATATTTTATCTAATAACGTTAAATTTGTTGGTCACCGTATAAATAATATTTACATGGTTAATTTGGACGATGTCACTACATTATTTTCAAAATGCTTTATTTCTAAAGAAGATGACATCTGGCTATGGCATAGACGTGTTGCACATATCCATATAAAATATCTAGATATATTATCATCAAACGAACTAATTGAGGGGCTACCAAACCTGAATTTTATAACTAAAGAGATTTGTGACACTTGTCAAAAGTGTAAACAAACCAAAAACTCTTTTAAAAATAAAAATGTGATATCCACCTCAAGACCTTTGGAGCTACTCCATATGGACTTGTTTGGACCATCACAAATCATGAGTTTTGGTGGTAGCTACTACGCTCTAGTTATTGTTGATGATTTCTCTAGATTTACATGGACATTGTTTTTATCATCAAAAAGCGACGCGTTCAAAAATTTTAAAAATCTTGCCAAGCAAATCCAAAACCAACTTAACCTAAAAATAATATATATACGAAGTGATCACGGGGGAGAATTTGAGAACTTTCAGTTCGACAAATTCTGTGATAAGCATGGCATTTTGCATCAGTTCTCTGCTCCTCGCACTCCACAACAAAATGGAGTTGTAGAGAGGAAAAATCGTGTTTTAGAAGAATTAGCGAGAACCATGCTTAACGAAAGTAATACCCCCAAGTACTTCTGGGCTGATGCAGTTCATACTGCATGCTATGTTATAAATCGAGTACTCTTAAGGCCAAACTTGAACAAAACTCCTTATGAACTTTTAAAAGGCCGCAAACCAAATATATCCCATCTTCACGCTTTCGGTTGCAAATGTTTTATATTAAATAATGGAAAGCGGGCCTTAGGGAAATTCGACTCTAAAGCCGATGAGGGAATATTTTTGGGATACTCGATTCATAGCAAAGCGTTCAGAGTCTTTAACAAATATTTAATGCAAGTTGAAGAGTCTATCCATGTACAGTTTGACGAATCTTCTCCAAAAGAGAAGAGAAAGGTCGTTTCTGATGATGTTGCAGGTGCTTTGGAAGAAGCATACTCCAAGGACATGGATAATGAAAAAGGAGCCAATGATGAAGGTCAAATCGAACCTCAAGAGCACTCAGACATGCCTACCGTGTGGAAAACAAAGAAAGCTCACCCAATTGATAAAGTTATAGGTGACATATCTACGGGAGTGGTAACCCGTAGTTCCTTACGAAATTTCTGTAATTTTGTAGCTTTTGTATCGCAAATTGAGCCTAAGACCGTTGATGAGGCCATTGAGGATGTACACTGGGGTATAGCTATGCAAGAAGAGCTAAACCAGTTTGAGCGCAATCATGTGTGGGACTTGGTCCCCAAACCTAATGATCATCCCGTAATTGGTACTCGATGGGTCTTCAGAAATAAACTTGATGAATCTGGCTTAATAATTCGAAATAAAGCACGTTTGGTGGCCAAAGGCTACAACCAGGAGGAGGGTATCGATTATGACGAAACCTACGCTCCTGTAGCCAGACTAGAGGCCATCAGAATGCTTCTTTCCTTTGCATCTTTAATGAACTTCAAACTCTTTCAAATGGATGTAAAAAGCGCCTTCCTGAATGGATACATTCAAGAAGAAGTTTATGTTGACCAACCGCCTGGTTTTGAAAATTTTAAATATCCGAACCATGTTTACAAACTTAAAAAGGCACTATATGGTCTCAAACAAGCTCCTAGAGCTTGGTATGACAGACTTAGTACCTTTCTTTTAGAAAAAGGGTTCGAGAGAGGCTTGGTTGACACAACGCTTTTTATTAGAAAATCAGAAAATCATGTTCTGCTTGTACAAATCTATGTAGATGACATAATATTTGGATCTACTAATGATATCTTGTGTAGAGAATTTTCTGAGATGATGCAGGGGGAGTTCGAAATGTCTATGATGGGAGAACTCACATTCTTTCTAGGATTGCAGATAAAGCAGCTAGAAAGTGGGATATTCATCCATCAGGCGAAATACTGCAAAGAGCTACTCAAGAAATTTGAAATGGACAAATGTAAGGAAGCTTCCACACCTATGGCATCTGCTTGCTACTTAGACAAAGATGAGAAAGGAAAAGCAATCGAGGTAACGAAGTATCGTGGTATGATTGGGTCTTTACTTTACTTAACTGCAAGTAGACCTGATATCATGTTCAGTGTATGCATGTGTGCGAGATATCAATCATCACCTAGAGAATCACACTATATAACTGTTAAAAGAATCATGAGATATCTAAAAGGAACTATTAACATGGGATTATGGTATCCTCGGGATGCCTCACTATCCTTGGTGGGTTATTCCGATTCCGATTTCGCCGGATGTAAGTTGGATCGGAAAAGCACTAGTGGTACTTGCCACCTATTGGGCAGTTCATTAGTAGCATGGCACAGCAAGAAGCAAGCCTGTGTTGCTTTGTCCACCGCTGAAGCGGAATACATTGCCGCTGGTGTGTGTTGCGCTCAAATCCTTTGGATGAAGCAGCAACTTAAGGACTTTGGTCTTAAACTTGAAAAGATCCCAATAAAATGCGATAATACAAGTGCCATTAACCTATCCAAGAATCCCGTTTTGCATTCTAGAACAAAGCATATAGAAATTAGACATCATTTTTTGCGTGACCATGTACAAAAAGGTGACTGTGTTCTTGAATTTGTGGAAACATCTAAACAGTTAGCAGATATTTTCACCAAGCCCCTTCCCAGGGATACCTTCTATGTTCTAAGGAGAGAACTAGGAATTCTTGATGAACAATATCTTGTTTAAAAATTGTTTAGCTGTTTGCATAAATTGTCTTGCTTCTCTATGCCTATGTGTTTCATGTTTGAATGATATATGTTAAAAATGCAAAAATATATCTCTTGATTAACTTCTTAATGTGATTATATATGTCTCGATAAATCTGTAATAATGCATACGTGTGTCCTAAAAAGTCGAAACCACTCTGCTGCCTAAAAACGAAATTTTCTCTGATTTAATCGATTATGCCAATAGTTAATCGATTACCTGGGCTTCATTTCTGGAAAATTCAAATTTTCTAAAACTTAATCGATTAAACAGCCCGTTAATCGATTACCTGGGCAATTTTTTTTGAAAATTCAAATTTTACACTGTTTTAATCGATTAAACCATCCCGTTAATCGATTAAAACCAGTACGTTAAAGGCAAACAGTGTCTCGGTCTTGCACTTTTTCTGACCTTTTCGCAACCTCTTTGCGCCTTGATTTTCTGAAACAGCAACAATACTAATCCAGGTGCAATAGGATTAAGTAAACCTCATCCTAAACCTCTCAAACCTTCCGAAATCATTCTATTTCATCCAAAAATCCACTCAATTCCGAATCATCCAATCCAAACCCTAGGTTAGGCTTTGCCCCTCTGTTCATCAATCTCAGTTTCGAGTTCATCATCTTCAATGGAGCAGAGTCGTCCAAAGCGGGTCAAGACTACAGCAACGCGCATTCGAAGAAGGGAAACCGGCTCACCCTCCACTCGGGACCGCGGTGACCCCTATTATTCCCTCATTTTGCAAGAGACCCGGTTGGCAAAATTTCAAGGCCGCAAGCCTACATACATCAGGTATGCCGACTTAACCTGGTTAGCGGAACAAAACTTTAGTTTTCCGCATGACATGGAGGCTCAAGGAGCCGTTCAGTTTTTGGAATTGAAGGGACGCGTATACCCTGCTCTAGTTAGGGAATTTTACGCTAATTTTAGATACAAGGATGGCAAATATTGGTCCATGATTTCCGGTAATCTGTTTGAGATGAGTGAGGATTTATTTCTGAATGTTGGAGGTTTATCGTCGTCTGGTTTTGGAATAGGGGACTGTTCTTGGGTCAAGGACAATTTTGATCCCGTTGATGTGTATAAGTCATTCCTCGATTAAAACCAGTATGTTAAAGGCAGACAGTGTCTCGGTTCTGTATTTTTTTTCGACATTTTATCAACCTCTTTTGTGCGTTAAGTCTCTGAATCAGTAACCCAACCAATCCAAGTGCAATAAGATAGATAAACCTCATCCTAACCTTCTCAAACCATCCAAAATCGCACTTTATCTTCCTTAATCCATCCAATTCTGAATCTTCCACCAATCATAACCTTAGGTTAAGTTTGCCTAAAACCTTCTCTGCTCATTCATCACCATTTCGGGTTCAACACATACAATGGAGCAAGGTCGTCCAAAACGGGTCAAGACTACAGCTACTCGTGTACGAAGAAGGGAAGCCGGTTCACCTTCCACTCGGGACTGCGGTGACCCCTACTATTCACTCATCTTGCAAGAAACCCGCTTGGCAAAATTTCAAGGTCGCAAACCGACGTACGTAAGGTATGTTGATTTAACCTAGTTAGCGGAACAGAATTTTAGTTTCCTGCATGATATTGAGGCTCAGGGAGCCGTTCAGTTTTTTGGAGTTAAAGGGACAAGTCTACCCTGCTCTAGTTAGGGAGTTTTATGCTAATTTTAGATACAAGGATGGAAAGTATTGGTCTATGATT
>NW_017722226.1:0-446 GCF_001865875.1 Lupinus angustifolius | reverse complement strand
TCCTGTTGATGTCTATAAGTCATTCCTTCGAGGCCCTCATTTGTACATTCAGGGTCAACTGACCAAGGCTGGGTCGTTATCTGTTGAGAATAGGCTGTTGCATTACATTATTGCTTACATACTAGTACAGAGGAACACAAATCACGCACAACCTGTTGTGAATGATTTGTGTTTCATGTATGCTGTAAAAAATAATGTCATGATCAACTGGCCCGAGGAGATTCTGAAAATTATGAACAGTGTATCATTGTCTCAGTCGAAGCTGCTTCCATATAGTATTTTCATATCTCGCATTGTCGATTATCTGCACATTGATGTTTCTGATACTATCATTATTGAGTATACTGATAAAGGTCACCTGGTTGGTGAAAGTCTCATTCATAAGATGGGAATATACAAGTATGGTACTACTTGGCAATATCAGGAGGACTACACTACATTTGATC
>NW_017722225.1:0-18390 GCF_001865875.1 Lupinus angustifolius | reverse complement strand
GAAACGTTTTCTTTATCGGTAGGAAGGGAGTCAAACCATTGGATAGTTTCTTTGATTTCTTGTCATTTGCTAAGTGTTGTAATTGGATAATGTGTCTGTAAATTACATTGATTCTATTATAGTGAAGGAAATCTCCCAAGTCAGCCGGGAGGCCTGGATGTAGTTTGCAGTGGACAGCAAACGAACCAGGATAAAAATTTCGCGTTGCGGGATTTGTTTTCTCTCTCTCTTTACTGTTTTTAATCGATTATTTGGTATAGTGGAATCAATTGATACATTCTGCTTTTGTGCTATACTGGATGATACTCTGATATAAAATCTGTAAGCTCTGTTATTCGTACCATTATCGGTTAATTATTGTGCAATTAATCGTTTCTGTAATAGCTTACTGTTTCTGTTTAATCGATTAAAACTGTTGCGTTAATCAATTATCCCTGTTCTGTTAATCGATTAAGTTTGTTCTGTTAATCGATTATCTTCATCCTGTAATCGATTAATTAGGGGTGATTCAGCATTAAGTGTTGAGTTTCGAAAAGCGGCTATTCTAACCGCTACACCTATTCAACCCCCCTTCTAGGTGTATTGTAACCACTAATACCTAACATACTTATTGAAGACTTAGACTCTAATTGAAGCTTGATCTTCATGTATCTTCAATGTCTTCTTCCTTTTTCTTCTTTATTTTGTGTGATCTTGGTGTCTTCATCAAAATCGTGTCAAAAAATAATTGAAAAGAAAAATAATAAAAACAAAAAATAATTTTTTATATTATTTGGTGGAATGTGATTGGTTTGGGACGTGAAGACATGAACATTTTGGGACATGTGATCCTTGTTTGTGGGGAGCTACAGGTCACTACCCATTGGGGAGAGTTATCACTTTGCACGAATAGAGATTGTATCTTCTTATTTTTTTCTCACTCTGAGTGCTCGTCCAATTAAAAAATGTTACTTAATTGAAAAGAGAAGTCATAAAAACATAAACTTAATTAGGGACAAATAGACATAATTGTTTCCCAATTTCATAGTCTCCTTATAGAAAGCACATATCAATTGATTTACAATTTTGATAAATTATAGAAGTTTTCCTTGAAAGGTGACCACTTAATATCATGAGATTTTATTCTTGATAATGAGCATAACTCATTGTATTTAATCTTTGGATTGTAAACTTATTTTTGTTCATATCATACACGTCCTGCTACATTTCAATAAGCAACTTTGTCACTAGATATCATGGTGTCCTTTTGTCATTTCTATACTATTCATACTCAAACTTGTTACAAACGTTGCCATAATCAATACAAACACCAAGAAAACTAATCCAAAAAATATTATATCATAAACTCCTCAAAGATGTTTCAAATACACAAGCAAAGCAATCTTTGCTGCAAGGTTTATTATATGCGGGACCTTGATAAGAACTGCAATTTTTAAAAGACGGTCACTGTACAAGTCTCCAAGACTATATACCACATACCATTATATAAGATTTTTTTTTTCTTACATTAACTTTTGTATCAGCATACATGGTCCATGACTCCATACTACATAACTTTCATGAACCTGGATTGCTTAGCTAAATAAGGATCCCAAACAAATTCACAAGGAAATATGGTGTTGGTCTATCAAACCCAGTGCCCCTCAACCATTTCTTTTCCTCAAAAGTCACACAAGTTATTCTGCCAGGGTGAAATACTCAAGGGAACCTATCAATCCCACCAAATCTTGCAAGGCTAGAGGGGCTGACAAACAGGGAGACTGCGTTTTCATCAGGAGGCTTTCCTTGGTGAAGGCTAAAAGATACTTGGAGGATGTTCTTGCCCACAAACAGGCCATTCCATTCCGAAGATTCTGTCGAGGTGCTGATAGGACAGCCCAAGCAAAGAACAGACGCTCTAATGGACAAGGACGTCCTGTCAAATCAGCTACATTCATTCTTGACTTGCTCAAGAATGCCGAGAGTAGTGCTGAAGTGAAAGGGTTGGATGTGGATGCACTTTACATTTCTCATATCCAGGTCAATCAAGCACAGAGGCAAAGGCGTCGTACCTACCATGCCCATGGAAGAATTAATCCGTACATGTCATCTCTCTGCCACGTTGAACTTGTACTATCTGAAAAGGAAGAACCTGTTAAAAAGGAGCCAAAAAAAACACATTCATCTTTCAGTTATGAATCAGCATAGTAGAGCAATTAAGCAATTAAGGTAATTGGGAAAGGGTTTTCAGAAGGATCAATTAAGGAGATGTTAACTCCTAAAGCAATCAGTCAGGAGTTACACAAGATATGACATTAAGTATATGCAAATCAAAATTTCAGTTACAATCATCATAAAAAGCAGAATCACTATCATTTCAGTTACATATGCAGCATAAATAAGCAATAGTTCACAAGCAGTATAAGAAATCTCAATCAGACCAACCACGTAATAAATTCAAAGGAAAAGAGGAGTCAGCTAGGAGTTACAAACAGAGAGCAACTCAAAAGGCTTTTCTCATAGCAACCTCAACCAGTATAAAAAGGGTGCATTACAACACAGAAATATCAGAACAAAGAGGACACTGATATCATAACAAAAAAAGCAACAATTAGAGAGCATACACACCATACAGGGGGCAGAAATATCTCACATATCACATACATTGCAACACTGAAAGAGAGAGAGAGCATACTGATAGGAGGGTATACACACATATAGACATATCACACAACATAGCAAAACAGTCATCACAAAGAATACAGATAAGTCGAAAAAAAAGAGAATCCGCAATACACAAAAGGATAATCAGAAAGGGACGACAACATATCAATTACCAAAGGATCATTGGCAGCAAGCAATTAAAGAGAAGGAGGCGATAACAAGTCAGGGACAGCGGATCAACATCTAACGTTCAAGGAAGAAAGGTATAGCCTCCGGTAAGACAAATATCATACTCATCCTAATTATTCAAATAATCATGCATTTTATTCATGATGTGCCATGAACTTCAAAATTGATACATACATTAAACACAGCTATAAGCAGACTGTTAGAATAAAAAGTAATAGTTCATAATCAGTATATGTTCATATCAGTAACATATTGAAATTAAGAGAAGCCAAAAAACATCACCTAGATAGAAACAACAACATATTTATACGAAGATAATAAGGATTATTTCTGATTGGGTTTTCACAAACCTGTTTTTCATAATCGTGTCGACAAACAGCCAGAGACAAATTGTTAAAATAAAAGGCAGTGACTCGCGTCTTCATTTTGTAATTATCATATATATTCATACTCAAAACACAGATCCAAATTCATGTAAAAAAGGCATCCATCACACATAACTTAAATAAAAAGGGTATAACTGAGATCATTATAGTCCAAAAGGAATAAGCATTTCGCAATAATTAAGGGTGTGGCGAGAGAGACCAGGTTGGCCACCCCATGTGGCGGAGCTCCGCTGTCTCGATCGTCACTAAGCCCATACACATCGATTCAGGACCCAATTCGCCACCATCGCACCTGAGAGCCAATCGTGGCTCCCTGTTCCACATCCAGAGCAGCGGATACCTCCGGTGTTCCTCCTTGAAATTGAACGAAGGTCTCAAGGCTCCTCCTTGACGTAACCCATTTTGCTCGAGTTGTTTTTTTTTTTTTTGCCATTCGAAGGCCTTTTGGCCACGCCTACGAAGGGAGAGGAAGAGATGAGACTATGAAAAAGGATGGCCTCGAGGCTTTGCCATCGCCGTGTCTCCTCGGCCATCTCGGTTCCAACCGTGGATGACCCCCTTTCGTCGGCGCCGATGGGGTAGAGGAGAAGAGAGGAGAAGACGACTTCATCACGGGCCACGCCGTCTTCACCTCTATCACCGGTATGAGTCCATGGCTCGCCTTCGATTTCGTCGGAGAAGATAAAGGAAGAGAAGAGAGGAGGTGTACCTCGCTCATTGTGGATGCCGAAACGAAGAAGAAGAGAGGAGATGGAGATTCTCCTTGGGTCCCCCATTTTGGGTTGGCACGATCATATGGGGGATTACCCCTTTTCCACTAATTTTGTTTATTCCCTTTTTTTCTTTTTACTCAATCACTTTAATTTAATCTTTTTCTTCTTTTAATCCCTCTCTTATGCTTAATCCATGATATATCCATTTATTCTTGCATTATGAATCTTGATTATATTGGTTCATTCGGTTAATTGTGCTGTTAGTACTAAAGTAAAAGTCTATAGGATGTTCTTTTTATTTAATTATTACTAAACTTAAAGTTGATGTTTGTCATTATAAATTATTGTAGTTTATACAAATTTATTAATAAACGTTTTAAGATTCCCTAACAATACAGTATAAAGTTGATTCTTTGAATCTAAAAACAAAATCTTAAATAGTTCAAAAAAAAAATCTATTCGAGATTAGATGCGGCGTGTACATTAGTTTCGTTGTTTCATCTATCTCGTAAACAATTGAGATTAGATGAGGTGCGGACATTGGTTTTGTTTGTTCATCTATCTTGCAAATAATTGAAATCATCGGTATTCCAAAAAAAAAATCTATTTGACATTAGATGCAGTGCGGATATTAGTTTTTATTGCTTCATCTATCTCGTAAACAATTTAAAGTTTTAACTATTTTAAAATCTATTTGAGATTTGATGTGATACGGACATTAGCTTCTGCTGCTTCATCTATCTCGCAAACGATTAAATTTTAATTATTTCAAAAATCAATTTAAGATTTGGTGCGGTGCAGACATCAGCTTATGCTGCTTCACATATCTTAAGAACGACAAATTCAAATTATATTATGACCAACCAATTTTCGAACTAGAACTAAGCAGTCTTGATTTTCCTATTGCACCTAGGGATACGTAAAAGCAAGATAAACTCTTGTCAAATACAAATATAAAAAATAAAATGTTTTGTTTTAATAATTAGATTTTTAATAAGTTTGTTTAAGGGTATAAAAGTCCATTGTATTAGCGAGAGTATCATTTTAATACGTGCGAACGGGGTGCTAATATATTCCCCGATCCGTAATCAAATCCCGAGCTCAAAATCTCTTTTTAAAGACCACAACTATCCTAATTGAGCTTGTTAGAGAATTTTTTACATTTTAACTACAAAAATGTAGTGGCGACTCCAAATCAAATTGGGAGAGGTAGATATCGAGTTCACCTCTCCCTAAGTCGTATAGCCAGTCTTTCAACCGAAAATTGGATTGTAACAACATGGTCGATCAGTCAGGAACACATATCAATTGTCCTCAAGTCTGTCCCCATTTCTGTTCTCGTGAATTAAAAAGTGCAAATTAAATAAAAAGAAAATTCCTAAAATTAAATATAAACATTTTTATATTATTTACTCAAATTTGGTTACTTTTGAGACATGGAAACATTATCTTCTTAAGAAAGAGAATCAATATTCATAAGTGAGACCATGTTTTACTCACAAATGGTATCAATAGAATGCATGATAAATATAATTTTCAATGATGTTATTGGAATCAATTCATATTGGGCGCCAACACTTAAGGTAATTCTTTTATTTATTTTTGCTTAATTTGTTTGTTTGTGCTTATACATAATAATTAATAAAAACTTTTTGAACAATTTGCTAATTAAGTTAATTAATATTTAAATAAATAATAAATATTTTCATATATAATAGTTAATAAATAATTATTATTTGAAATTAAATTGAATATTTATAAAAAATGTTTTAAATACATTATTTTCAAAGGGTCCTAGAGGGACACCGCAATTGGTGCTATATCTTTCCTCCGACTCGGGTTAAGAATCGGCTGTGATCATTAATACTACATATGCCATCTTATAGAATAGGGGTGATTCAAAACCAATATTTTTTCTTCTCTCTAAGTATCCGATGTGTAGGAATAGCCTATGAGTCAAATGGTATCCTATGTTGGATCATCGTGAATTAGGACTTTAATGTCTTGTCCTTTTGTTTTCGTGGGAGCCAAGTTTGGCTTGCCTATATATGTAAGCTTATTCACCACGAAATAAACAAGTTAAGTAGAGTATAATTCATATTTAATTGAGGATTAATTCTTTGTGTGAGTATTGTGCATGCTTGTTGAAATGAGAGATTTCACTAAGCCAGGAATTCTCCCCTCAACAACAAAACGTGTCACTTTGTTGAAGGGTTTTCCTGGTTGTTGCAAGTTTATTTTATTTTAGAGTGATGAACAACTTATTTTAGTTGCAGAAAGTAAATGACAAAAAGTAAATGTTAGTTGCAGAAAGTAAATGACAGAACGTAAATGTTAGTGGTTAATTTATTATTCATCACTCTTTATTTGTTAAGTAACAATCCATTGATTGGATTGCACTCTTTTGTATATTATTCCTATGTACAAAGTTACAAACCATGAATTGGTTTGAACTTGGTTTGAACTTATGCTTTTAGGAATCTTTTATTCAACAAATAAAATTTATAAGTCAACACTTTACTATGTTACAGTTGCATCTCTTTTCAAGATTCAATTGTAGTATAGTATAGGGTTTTGTCGAACCAAAAGTATTTGCATTAGAAGAAGATTGTATAGTCATATTATAGTAAAAATAATGATTAACAACTTTTTTGATGATTTTCAAGTTATGTTGCATAAAAATATTAACAAGGAAACATAAACTAATATTCACAAATTCTAGAAAAGAAAATTGATTTGAAACATGAAATTATTTCTAGACTCGGATGATTTTGAAAAACATTACAAGTTATGTGTTATACTTTCTGTTAGTTCCACACAACATTTCTAAATCCTTCATCTAATGTCTTAGTATGATAAGATGATTTTCAAACCTTATGTAATACACTAAATAATATTTAAGTGCCACTCCTCAGAGTAAGTTGTCACATCCTACTTCAGGCTCCATTAACATTATTTAGCCTTTAACATAAGTTGCTTAAAATAGATGCTTGATATGGCAAGTGAACTAAGGTGTAGGTTGTACTTTTTAGTTCACTTGTCAACACTTTAATAAGAAGCATTTTTTGATCTTTAAATCAAGTTTTAGGTGATCAAGCTAAAACCCCATTAAGAACTTCTCAAAGAATTAAAAGTTAGCCAAAAATAATAACTTGAATGTATTGAAATCAAAAGATGACACAAATGAGGAAAAGAAATAAAATTACACCATAATCCAAATCAATGTATAGGAGCATAAGCCATCTATTCAAGGATGAGATGCTTTTGGACCTAAATGAGATTACAAAGTTATGTTTTTGTATCACATTTGTCATCTCCTTTTCTCCTCTTGAATTCTAAGTAAAAATTACAAGAATTTACCTAGAACAATCTCAGAACCGTGACTAGAATTGCTAGAGAGAAGAAGTGAAGAAGAAGAATGTGTATTGAAGTGAATTTTAAATGGAATGTGAATTGAATGCCTTTGAAGAGTGGGAGAGGGCCTCTATTTATAGGAAAACCTTCTTGGTCCCCTCCTGATCCACGCTGGGCGCACCAAACCATTTAGCATGGGTTTGGTCCATGACTAAGCAGCTTAGTCACCTGCTAGGTGTTGACTCACCAAAGCTAGTTGTGAGGTACTTGACTAGGCTATTGTGAGCTACTCTCAAAAGTGCTCAGAGGCCTTATCAAGTGAGGTCATGCATGATGTTAAAGTTGCTTGGTGGCTAAGTCAAGTTGACTCGTTGATGGGTCCAGCCCGCTTGGTTGCTTAGATGTCCACGCTGAGCTGCCTGCTTGAGCAGCTTGTCCTGTTCTGGCTAGGTGTGTGGTTCCAACTGGGGCCCCCAAGGTGCACACTGAGCTGCTTGCTTCAGCAGGTTGGCTTGTGTCATGCTTGTGTCTGACCGTGTAAGGCTTGTGCCTGACCGAGCCAATTTGGTGTTAGGTCAGTTGGGCGGTGCTAAGTGTCCATGTCAGGCTACTTAGTGAGCAACTTCATGTTGCTGGTCCATGTTTGTGGTCAAGCACTTAGCTTGCCATGTGTGCATCAAAAGTGGCTTATGTGGACACCTTCTTTCCTGACTATTTATTGATTTTGTTCTTCTCTTCAATTTTTCCTAGAAACTTCACACAAAGATTTGGAAAAGAGGTGGACAAAAATATACAACCAAAATATGACAATTTATCTAAAAAGTGTTGAATTAAGTTGGTTTTGCATGATTTGCATAGGATAAGTGCCATGAAAAGTGTATTAAAATTAGGTATTTTTTGCACTTATCAATTCTCCAAACTTTCTTGGATGAACCAAGATTAAAAGTTCTTATCAAGAACCCAGTTCTTCTGCCGAGCATCACCTTGGCTTTTCAACACCTCAAGTGTTGTGGCGCCCTATCACCTTAAATCTAATCCATCTTCTTTTATCTTACTTATTCAATTCCACTGCTTACTCATTCATAAAAGGCTCAACCAAACCGTGAGCTTGGCCAACACTAACCAAGATAGATCATGCATAAGAACCTTCCAAAAAGGGTTCACATCAAGTAGTATTAGAGCTAGTCTCTTGCTTGGTGCTTATCATTCTTTCTTGGTCGTGAGTCTAATCTATTTTCTTTCTTATTTACAAAGTATCAAAGTGCAAAAATCAAAAATCAAAAAGTGTCAAAGTCCAACAAAAGCAAAAAATGTCAAAGTCCAACAAAAGCAAAAAGTGTCAAAGTCCAACAAAATCAAAAAGTGTAAAAAAAAAATCCAAAATTCAAAATTATCAAAAGTGATTTTACAAAAGTTCAAAAGAATCAAAAGTGTCCAAAGTTCCAAAGTGTTCAACAAAGTATCAAATTTCTTTCTTTTGAGCTATAACTCAAGTTACAACTTTTCCATCTTGAAAATTTGGGGTGATTTTCTTTCACAATTTTCTTGGTTCCATACTTGGTTTACTTAAGAAGGCCATCGAGGATAGAGTGTTGAGTGATACACAAATTTTTACATTTTCCACAAACAAAAAGTGAGTGATACACATGAGTTTGAGTGAAATGTTTGAAAGAGGTTCCATGGATCTTGAAAGAGATTTGTTCATGGTTTGGAGGTTCCTAAGTAGCTAAATCAATGAGCATGAGGCAAATCAAAGAGAAAACGTCTTCCACACAAGATGTTTGGTTAATGACAAAGTTTGTTCTATGATTATTGATAGTGGAAGTTGTTCTAATATGGTTAGTACAAGACTGGTGTCAAAGCTTAATCTTGTGACTAAGGCACATCCTACTCCTTACCGGTTACAATGTTTAAGTGAGGTAGGGAAAATGCTTGTTAACAAGCAAGTGGAAATCGAATTTTTCATTGGAAGATATGAAGATTTGATCGTATCTGATATGGTAGACATGGAGGTTGGTCACTTGTTATTAGCCCGCCCATGGAAATATGATAAAGAAATCATACATGATAGGCGTACCAACAAGTTTTCTTTCATTCACCATAATCGTAAAGTGGTTCTTTCTCTTTTATCACCTAGACAAGTAAGTGAGTATCAAGAGATATTGAGAATACAAATTGATTTGAAGAGAAAAGAGAGGGAGAGTAAAGAGATGTGTGAACATCTGAGGGAACAAGGAGTGAAAATGAGTCAAAAAGGAAAGGAGAGTACACACAAAGACAAAATGAGTGAGGTTCTCAAAAGAGAAGGGTATATGGCAACAAAGGGGGAGGTTAAAAATGCCTTGATTACAAAGAAACCTTTGTACCTACTTTTTAGTAGGGAATTTTATCTAACCACTAACCGTTCTAAGGAAGTAGAATTTCCTTTGTTTGTTGGAAAATTATTGCAGGAATTTGGAGATGTATTTCCTAAGGAGGTACCTCATAGGTTACAACCTTTGAGGGGCATTCAGCACCAAATTGACTTAGTGATAAGTGCTAAAAATGCCTAAATTTCATACATTTTTTATGCCACTTATCCTTGGCAAAATTGAGAAAACTAACTTAATTTAACACTTTTTGGATAAAATATCACAATCTTCTATATATGCTTTATGTATTTCTTTTCTACTTTATTTTGTAGGATTTAGGTAGAAAAGAGATTAAATATTTAAATGCAAGCAAAGTGCTCAAAATAGGCCAAAATGGTCCATACATGACATGCTTAAGCTTGGCGTGGCAAGCTGTGTGCTTAGCCTTAAGCATGACTCAACAAAACTTGGCCTATGTAGAAAACCTGAAGTCAACATAAAGTTGCTCAATAAGCAGCTTAGCTTGGACCAAATGTACGCCTAGAGTGACTTGGACACCAACTAGGCACGACCAGACCCAACTAGGCACGACCAGACTCAACCTGGCACGGTCAGACTCAACTAGGCACGGTTAAAACACAAGTTTGGCATGAGCAACCACACACATGGAACACGCTAAGTGCTCATTGAGCAGCTTAGCATGGCACTTGGAACGCCTAACTTGGAACCACACACCTGGCCAGATCGACCAACACTAAGCTACGTCAACATCAGGCACGATCAAAGTTGCTCAAGCAGGCAGCTCAACGGTGCCACATAGGAGCTTTGGCGGTGTGCACTCATCAAGTTGGAAAAGTTGGCTTGACACCCAAGAATGCTTACCTCATGCATGACCTCACTCTAAGTAGCCTCCTTAGGTTTTTCAGAAGTAGGTTACAATAGCTGGGCCAAGTAGCTCACCATAAATGAATTTATATCACTTTTTTGTTATTAATATTCATGCATAAATAATATTATTATTTATCTATAAAAATTTAGTATTTTTATTACTGTCACAAAAAAATAATTTTTCATTGGTAAAAATTAGTTATTTTTATCTCAAAAAAGAAACAAATTGCATTTAGAAGAAAAGAATAAGAGATTATGTACCTGAGTGACTTAGCCACATGCATGTTGCACACACACTGGCTGTAAAAAATTGCCTAAAGAAAAGTGACACATGGGCGCTCCTCATTGGCTGGAACAGGGGGTGCATGGTTCCCGGAGTGAACTCGATCACACTAGAGCGAACATAGGGAGAGAGGGATGCACTCTACTATAGTCGCGTCTACATGTGAGATTTGCACTCACCTGCATGTCACAATCTTGTTCATCTAGCCATAGGTCAAAGCGAAGGTCAACAAATCCTATTGTGAAACGGATGGGAGCATGCCACTTTGGATGGCTTCACCCGCACTGGATCATCCGTCCACTTTTCCTCCTCACAAACTCCAGGGCATTTTCTCTCTCCTTTTCTCTTTACTTTATTTCTTTTTTTTTCAACCTCTTTTTTGGATCCCTAAACTCTTCTATTTATAGAAAAAATTCAATTAACCTAAACCCTAATAAATGGCTAAAGTGAATATATTAGATAAAATCCACTACCCTCTTTTTGTGGGATATTAACAAATTCATATTTGACCATACTTTTTTTTTCTTCCTGAAAATCAATAAAAGACATAATCCAAAGAATATTCTAATTGGCTTTTATTATTTACTTTTTCTAATTTTGAATTTACATATAAACATCTATAAAAACAAAGTTATAATATGTTTATTTATTTTAATGTAATTTTGAAAAATAATAAATAGGAATAAAAAATCATTTTTTCTCATTTCTTTTGGAAAATGGGTATAGGTTTAAAGAAACCTATTTGAACTTAATTCTGTTTTTTTTTTGAAAACGTAATTATGTTAAAAAAAGGTTTTGGACTTTTTTTTGGACGGACAAAAATGTGTGTTCACAACTACCCCTATTTACTTATTGCTTACATGAAATTAAGCAAATTGAGGTTTGATGGTTGTCATGGTAAATAGCTAGTAAATATATGAACGCTAATTTTGTTAGGACTAAGAAAAAGCTTGTCTGACTAAATCTTGCTGCTCGTAGATGTCAATCTTTTTGTCACGAGTTGAGATATATTCAAGATTGTCTGAGTTTACTCTTGAGAGGTGTGCTAAAGATGGAAGTAAGATGAAGACGTAGATCGGTGTAATGCCAAAATGTGGACAAACAAGGATAAAGACCTAAAATGTAGGTCAGCGTACTACTGGAACTTGGTATGACAGGGGTGAAACAAAGACACAGGTTCATGTACTGCCAAGATTTGGAGACACTGGGATAAAGACCAAGAACACAGGTCGATATACTACCAGAATTTGGAGACACTAGGAAAAAGACCAAGAACGCAGGTCAGTATACTGTCAGAACTTGGATTGAAAAGGGTGAAACCATAGATGCAGGTCAGTGTACTACCAGAATTTGGATATACTAGGAAAAAGACCAAGAACACATGTTGGGGAACTTCCGGGACTTAGAGTGAAAAAGGTTCATATGAGGCTCAAGGTCCTGGAAAGGTTAACTTCAAGGTCGTCAAGCACGAGCGCTCGAAGGTTTCATTTGAGGTCATCAAGCACGGGGTCCTCAAAAACATAATTTTAAAATACATCAGGCACAAGGCTTGGAAAGCTTACATCACACATCAGGGTACGAGACCAAGAAAGCTTAAATTTCACATCGAGGTACAGGACCCAGAAAGTTTAAATCTCATGTCAAGGTACAGGACGAGGAAGGCTTAAATGTCACGTCGAGGTACAGGACCCAAAAAACTTAAATTTCACATTGAGGTACATGACTCGGAAAGTTTAAAATTCACATCGAGGTACAAGACCCGAAAAGTTTAGATTTCATATCGAGGTACAAGACCCAAAAAATTTTAAATTTTCATATCGAGGTACAGGAAATGAAAAGTTTAAGTTGCTGTTCTGTCCATCTGTTCTGTCCATCTGGGTAATTATTTACCGTGTTGTGTAATCAGTTAACCACATGGTATAATTGATTACCCTGATCAATTTTTTTTTGGATAACTCGTTTCTCACTCATGTAACCTGTTAATTAGTTCTGGTAACTTGTTACTTAGTCACAATAACTTGTTACTTAGATCTAGTAAGTTGTTACCCAATATTTTGAAAATTGTTTTCATTTATACTTGTGTTTATCCACTTTCTTTTAAAATAATTTTGAGTATTACTACTAAGTGTAAAAATTAGAGTATAAGGATAGAAGTACCTAAAGACTTAGATTCTAATTTCTTGAAGCTTTGTCTTCATTGTCCTCGGAAGTATTCTTCCTTTTCTTCTTTTATGTGATGTTGGTGTCTTTATCAAAATATTGCCAATGTTTGGAGCCGGATCTTCTTCACACGTGGAAAACTCAAATTAAGCCCAAATTAGGATAAAATGGCCTTTTATATCAAAGTTTGAGTTCGGGAGTCGGTTACGGATCGAGGAAGGAATTAGCACCTCGTCCGTCCGTAATTAAATGGTACCCTAACTAATTCCATGAATTTAATACACTTAAATTTATTTAAATTAAATTATATAAACACAATATTTATTTTTTATTTTTGCATCTGACAAGAGTTCATCTTGCTCCCACATATCCCTAGGTGCTATAGGGAAATCAAGACTACGTAGTTTTGGGTTTTAAAATAGTTTGTTGATAAAATAATTATCTCTTTAAAAAAGATGAAGCAACAAAAACTAATATTCGCACTGCATCCCATTTCAAAGAGATTTGAAAATAATTATAACATTTTTTTCTTTTTTATTATTAATTTAGGAATTAATCTAGTGAAAAGAAGCGTTGTAACGCTGCCGTTCAAGAATAATATGAGGACAAGAAGTATTACCACGAGATACCTTCATCCTTTGATTAATCCCGAAAAATAATAGACAATAGCAATAAATTTATATGTAAGTATTTTTTAATAAACTAATTTTTTATTAAAAATCATATTAAATTAGGAAAGGTTCTCACTATTTGTTAATCACTATTTTAATTAAGTTCATGAAAAAGAAATTTATTTTAGTTGGTAAGAAAACGATTAGTTGGTTGTTCATGCATAAATAAAATAATAATTTATTTTTTAAAAATTTAGTATTTTTATTAGTGTCACAAAAAAATATTTCATTAGTAAAATATAGTTATTTTTTATCTCAAAAAAGAAACAAATTTCATTTAGAAGAAAAGAATAAGAGAATATGTACCTGAGTGAGTAATGATCTTGTGCGGATAGGAGTAGACTTAGCTACTAGTGTGTCACACACACTGGCTGTAAAAAACTACAGGAAGAAAAGTGACACGTGGGTTGGAACAGGGGGTGCACGGTTCCTGGAGTGAACTCTGTCACACTAGAACGAACATCGGGAAAGAGGGTTGCGCTCTGCTACAGTCGCGTCTACATGCGAAATTTGCACTCGATTGCGTATCACGATCTGGTTCATCTAGCCACGGATCAACGAGGAGGTCAACAAATCCTATTGTGAAATAGACGGGAGCATGCAACTTTGGATGGACTGACCTGCATTGGATCAACCGTCCACTTTTCCACCCACAAACTCCAAGGCATTTTCTCTCTCATTTTCTCTTTACTTTTTTTCTTTTTTTTCTAGCCTCTGTTTTGGATCCCTAAACTCTCTATTTATAGAAAAACATCAATTAACCTAAACCCTAAAAAATGACTAAACTAAATATTTTAGATAAACCCACTATCCTTCTTTTGTGGGATCTTAACAAATTTAGATTTGGTCATACTTTATTTATTTTTTCTAAAAAACTATAAAAGGCATAATCCAAAGAATATTTTAATTGGCTTTTATTATTTATTTTTTCTCATTTCGAATTTGCATATAAACATGAATAAAACAAAGTTTTAATTACATTTACTTATTTTAATGTAATTTTGAAAAAAAAATCAATTTTACTCATTTCTTTTGAAAAATGGGTATAGGTTTAAAGAAACCTATTTTTACTTAATTCTTTTCTTTTTATTTCGAAAATGTAATTATGTTAAAAAGGTTTTAGGCATTTTCTGGGCCGAAAAAAATGGGTGTTCACACCTAGGATACAAAGTCCCATATTAATGGTTCCTTTTAAGTATTTCATTATGCGTTTGATTGTAGAAAAATGAGATTCTCTAGGAGAAGCTTAATATCTAGCACAAATGCAAACACTAAACATTATATCGGGGCAGCTTGAAGGTAAATATAATAAAGAGCCAACCATACCTTGATATTGGGTTACATCTATTGCCTTACCTTTTTTATCCTTGTCTAGACAACAAGATGATGCCATAGGAGTTGAAGCCTCCATCTCGAACTTTTTCAAAAGCTCCTTGCAATATTTAGATTGATGAAAAAAATGCCATTATTCATTTGCTTGATTTACCGTCCAAGGAAAAATGTTAAATCGCCCATCACAGACATGTCAATCTCACCCTTCATTAAATCAGAAAAGTCCTTGCACAGGACATTGTAAATTACCCCAAAGATTATGTCAACTTTAACCCTTACAAAGCCTTTTTCTAAATGAAAAATTCTAAGTCTATGATAAGTGCCAAAAATGCCTAAATTTCATACACTTTTTATGGCACTTATCCTTGGCAAAATTGAGAAAACCAACTTAATTCAACACTTTTTAGATAAAATATCACAATCTTCTATATATGGTTTGCATACTTCTTTTCTACTTTATTTTGTACGATTTAGGTAGAAAAGAGACGGAATATTCAAGTGCAAGCAAAGTGCTCAAAATAGGCCAAAATGATCCATACATGACATGCTTAAGCTTAGCATGACAAGCTGTGTGCTTAGCCTTAAGCACGACAAAACAACTTGGTCTATGTGGAAAGCATGAAATCAACATGAAGCTGCTCACTGAGCAGCTTAGCTTGGATCAAATGCATGCTTAGTTTGACCTGGACACCAACTTGGCACGATCAGGCTTAACTAGGCATGACCAGAACACAAGCCTGGCACGAGCCACCACATGCATGCCAAACGCCCAGTGTGGAACCAAGCACCAAGACACATCAACATCAGGCACGGTCAAGCTGCTCAAGCAGGCAGCTTAGTGGTTTCACATAGGCGCTTGGCGGTATGCACTCAACAAGTTGGCCAATGTTAACTTAGCGCCCAAGCATGCTTACCTTATGCATGTTGTTGAATATGTTTGAACTTGAATATATGTATTTGTTCATGATTAAAACAAATTAAAAATTTCTTGACACATCTCATGCTCACACATTCAAATGATAGAAATCTAGATCATAAAAATTTAAAAACTTTCTATCATAGTATTTTTGGTTGAAACACATATCTTTAAACGAACATGCCTTTCAAAATTTTTATGAAAATAGATTGTGATGAAAAGGGGGATGTTTTGGTTAAGTAAAAATATTTTTAAAAAGGTTCAACCAAAAAATGAGATATGTTGGAAACATGAGCAAAATAAAGTCATGAATTTCTTTGCAAATTTTTTCAGAAAGAATACTTTGAAATCTCATGTTTGCCAAATGCTATATAGATCATTATTGGCATGAAACTTGTTCAAAAATCACCAACAATGGACGCATCATTGAATACCCAAATTTGACTATTTTTTGGAACTTGTGCACTCTTGAATAAGGCATCACATTTTCCAAAAAAACTTTGAGAAATACCTAAGAAATTCGACCTTGAATTAAAATGGTTGAATTAGGTAGTTTTCAAAGTAACAAATTGGAAGTAAAATTGTAAACTTAAGTTGCATGCTCTAACAATTTCCAATCTTGATTTTAATGACCAACTCCACGGTTTGGAAAAAATATTTTGTTTGAATTATACATTTTGTAGGAGTTCATCAAGGAGAGGAAAAGAAGTCATTAATGAGGAAAAAAGCACCAAATTTGCTTCAAAATATGCCAAGAAAAAGTTCAAGGACATAACTCTAAAAAGTAATACCACTTTGGAGAAAATTGTCAATTTGGATGAAGATGGCAGTTGGCAAAAGCTTACCCAACCCAAGAAGATGTTCTCATTGGATGTGGTGAAACAATTTTATGCCAACTCCATTGTTTCAAGTGAGGCAAGGATGAATTGGTATACATGGGTGAATGAGACCCAAGTCTATTATGACAAATACATGATAAATGACTACTTGGGCAACCCATGGAACCCATTATCAACAAATGATCATGACTTGTGCACCTATAAATTGAAGTTAAGTGTTGCCTATTGGGGGTAAGGAAAAGGACATGATGAAGCTTATGTTAGAAAAAGCTTATGTTTGGAAGGTTTGGAGCTCAATCCAAGTGGGCTAGTGTTCAGGTTTTGTATGACCCAAATTTCACAAATTTGGGCCATTTTTGTGCTCCTACATATGGCCTTCCTCACATGTCTCTAATTTTCTAATCTCCAAGGAAAAGCTCATCAGTTCTATATGTGATGAAGACTCCATCGACATTGTTGTAGTCATCTCCGATGCTATTCATGATTGCATCACGAGAGTTGCTCTTTCAATGATTCTGCCTTCGTTTATCACTGAATTTTGCAAGTATCAACAAGTTCATGGACCTTAAAAGGAGGTCACAGCCTTGAAGACAAAAATCAATGCATCATATATAAACACTTACTGCAAGGAGAAAAGCATCTCACAAGCTCAGGCTGAGCTTAGAAAAAATTGTGGGAGTTTAAGCCAAAATCAACAAACTACTCATGGGAAAACAATGAATTCCAAGATAGATGCCATAGTACAAGAACAACAAATGAAAAACCTTCAACAAAAGGCATGCTATCGAGGAATCAAAGAGATTTACAAGAGCTTGCATAACATCTTTGGAAAGAAATCCAACTTCAAAGGAGGATCCTATGAGCAATTTGTGGCAAGCATTAAGTGGCCCGAAGGAAGATCACAAGACTCAAATGAAGAGGAAGAGGAGGAGGAAGATGAGGATTGAGAAAGCTCTTTCCAGTTTTCTCTTTTTACTTATATGAATTTCTAAATTATTTGTCTTTATGTTGCATTTCTAATATTTGGTACGTTGTTTTAAGTTGCTACTATGTTTTTAATTTATGTTTTATTATATGATTAATTAGGTTTTGTGTTTTAAAGTAATATATTATTCTTTAAAAAAATTCATATGCATCATACATCTCCTTAAAACCAATTTTTCCGTTGGCTTGAGGACAAGCCATCATTTAAAGAGTGAGAACATGGTTCAATGCATATATAATTTTTGTAAAGAAAGTTAATATTTTTTATAAGATTGTATAGTTATTTAAAAATTAATTTGGTTGTCCATAAACTCAAAAAAATTTCAAAACCGAAATCAAAGTGGCTAAATCAAAAAATTGTGGCATGATTGCATGATTATAAAATTGCTAAGCATACCTTGACTTAAGCTTTTATTGAGCAAAATGAGATATATGCTAAAAAATTTGTGAAAACATCACATAATGTCATAACTTTGAATTTTTGCAAATGGAATTTAAATTTGTGTAACATGTTGCAAACATTTTTCAAAGCAAGAAGTGTAAATTTAAGCCAAGCGAGGGAGTGAGCCAAACACGTGAGGATCAAAGTTTAAATCACCATTTGATTTGTCTAATTAAACTTGTTTGAGACATTAAATCTCTTAATTGCATAAGATTGATAAGAAGTGATCAAGGCATGTT
>NW_017722224.1:0-12313 GCF_001865875.1 Lupinus angustifolius | reverse complement strand
AATCTAAGCCAAGTGAGGGAGTGAGCCAAACACGTGAGGATCAAAGTTTAAATCACCATTTGATTTGTCTAATTAAACTTGTTTTGAGACATTAAATCTCTTAATTGCATAAGATTGATAAGAAGTGATCAAGGCATGTTATTTCTTTAGTTGAACCAAATGGCCAAAAAGTCTAAACCAAAAATTAGGATTATCCTTTGATAAGCCCCTTTGAGCCAAACAAAGTAAAACATTTTTCAAATTATCTCACAAGCCGAAATTGAAAACAATGTTCTAAAAGAGAGCATTAATTTTTTTAAAAAAAGGGTGTTTGAAAGAATTAAGTTGGGGGGAAATTGGTCGACTTGGCTTCTTAAAAATAAAAGAAAAGAAAATGTCTCAATCTCTTTACAAAAACAACAAAAGTTGTAAAAGAGATTGAGAAATACAAAGAAAAGCCAAAAAAGAGCCGAGGTTCAAAAACTAAGAGGTTGGAAAAGAAAATTATGGGAAAAAGTAGAGTGAAGTGCTTCATTGAGAAAAGTTTACAAAATGCTCTCTTTTTGCTTGAACTTAACTTGATTATCTAGAAAAACCATGATTATCCAAACCTAGCCTTATTATAACCGAAAACAAGACCTTTGTGATCCTTGATTGATTATGCAATTTAAGGGAATAGGTGAGACAAAGAACATGTTGAAATTACTACAATTAAATGGTTGAAAAATTGAGTGAAACACTTACCCCTTTGAAAAAGTTCCAATTTTGAACTTGTGTGCAAAAACACTTTTTGATTGAAAAATATTTGCTTAGGTAAATTGTTACACACTTTTGATGAACAAAAGCATACATTTTATGTTTGATTATGTGTAAAAAATTTACAAAATCATGAAAATTCTCATTGAAAACATTTTTTGATTATGCTTATGGAAATTTGAAATCATGTCAATCATATCTTGAAAAATTAGCCAAGTCTTGAATTCGGATATGCTTTACCATTTTTTTGAGGACAAAGAAAGTCTTAAGTTGGGGGGAGTTGATAATTGCCAAAAATGCCTAAATTTCATACACTTTTTATGGCACTTATCCTTGACAAAATTTGAGAAAACCAACTTAATTCTACACTTTTTGGATAAAATATCATAATCTTGTAGATATGCTTTGTGTATTTCTTTTCTACTTTATTTTGTAGGATTTAGATAGAAAAGAGATGGAATATTCAAGTGCAAGCAAAGTGCTCAAAATAGGCCAAAACGATCCATACATGACATGCTTAAGCTTAGTGTGGCAAGCTGTGTGCTTAGCCTTAAGCATGACTCAACAACTTGGTCTTTGTGGAAAGCATGAAGTCAACATGAAGCTGCTCAGTAAGAAGCCTAGCTTGGACTAAATGCACGCTCAGCGTGATCTGGACATCAACTTGGCACAGTCAGACTCAACTAGGCACGATTAGAACACAAGCCTGGCACGAGCCACCACATGCGTGACACACGCTAAGTGCTCATTCAACAGCTTAGCATGGCACCTAGAGCGCCCAGTATGGAACCAAGCACCAAGCCACATCAACATCAAGCACGGTCAAGCTGCTCAAGCAGGAAGCTGAGCGGTGCCCCATAGGCGCTTGGCGGTGTGCACTCAGCAAGTTGGCCAAAGTTAACTTAGCACCAATCATGCTTACCTCATGCATGACCTCAGCCTAAGTAGCCTCCTTAGGCTTTTCAGAAGTAGCTCACAATAGCTGGGCCAAGTAGCTCACCATAACTTGGGTGACTCAGCCCCAGGCAGGTGACTAAGCTGCTTGGCCAAGTGACCAAACCCATGACGATGGGTTTGGTCAGCAGCTTAGCGGTGGAAGAGAGCAGCTTAGCGAGGGTCGGGAACTCCTATAAATAGGAGGCAGTTCAAGGCTAATTGAAAATCATCACTTCATCAACTTCATACATTCACTCTTCACATCCAGATTTCTCTCTTCTTCTACATTTTCTTCTTTGTAATTTCTTGGAGAATTTCTACTCCAAAGTAGCTTAGGTAATTTTTATTTGTAATTTCTCTTTAACTCAAGAGGAGAAGGAGTAATTAAATGAGATGCAAAAAGTCATTTTTAAATCTCATTTGTGCATGGTCAAGTGCCTTAAATTCTTGGATTAAGATGGCTAATGCTCCTAAACTTTAGTTGAAATTTTGGCTCAATAATATTTCTTGTAATTTCTTGTTTCATTATGTTGAATTATGTTTAATTTATTACTTTGGAAATTTCAATTCTTTAGGAAGTGATTAATGCGGTTTAAGCTTGATCACCTAAAACTTAATTTCAAGATTCAAAATGTTTCTTTTTAAAATCTTGACAAATGAACTAAAAAGTAGGAATACTCCTTAGTTCATTTGCCAAAACCAAAGCATCCATTTGAAGCAACATGTAATCAAGGCTAATCAATGTTTACGGAGCCTGAAATAAGGCGTGACAACTTATTTCGTCGAGTGGCACTTTTCTATTGATTAGTATATTTTGCAATGTTTGAAAATCACTTTTTCTTGCCGAGGGACTAAGGGAAATTTTATGAACCGATGTTTGGAATAACCAAATTATAACACATAACTTTGATAAACATTTTTTCATAGAAACATGTTAAAAAATATTTCCATCATTCAAACTAAATTTTCTGCTCAAGAATTTGTGCATATTAGTTGCTTATGTTTACTTGTTAGAATTTTAAAATTTCATAATCAAAACCAACCAAAAATATGTTCAATCTTTATTAGTAATATAACCTGTTTATAATAAATATTCTACTAGGAAAGTCCTTGTGGTTCGACATAACCCTATATTACACTAAAATTGAATTATGAAAGAGATACAAATGTAAAATAGTATAGTGTTATCAAATAAATTTTATTTGTTGACAAAGAAAGAAACCTTGAATCAATGTGCAATTTAATTCATAAATTGTATCTTTGTGAAAAGGAAAAATATATGGTCATAATGAGTGATCTAACAACTAATATTTACTTTCTGTCATTTACATTTCCATAAACTAACATTTACTTTCGGTCATTTTGAATTCTACAACTAACAATTTATTGTTTTATTTATTTATTCTTTATCAACCTTCTATAAGGAAGTAGTTTGGTTAATAAAAGGAAATGGAAATAAATATCAGTCATTATCACTTGTATTAATTTGCTAAATTCATACCAGTAAATCGATGTTGGAATTTATTCCACAATACCGAGATGGTATGAAGCTGTAAATAATTCAATAAAGCTAAGTTTTTGATCAAATGGAATATTCTTGAAACCATTATGCCGATGTTGGAAATTCTTTTCAACAAAGCCGAGATGGTGAGCAAAGAACGAACCAGTCAATAAATAAATTGAACGAAAATAGTCTTGCCTACCAAGTAAACAAGATAAATCTTTCAACAATCTATCATATGAAGCCCTTGGAGCTTGTTTTAAATCATAAAGTGCCTTTTTCAACAGAAAGACATGGTTTGGATACTTATAACTTCAAAAATGAGGGGGTTGGTCAACAAGTACTTCTTCTTGAATGTATCCATTCAAGAATGCACTTTTTACATCAATTTGATAAAGATTGAAATGCATTATTGAAGAAAAACTAAATGCTCCTAATAGCCTCTAGCCATGCAACAGGGACATAGGTTTCATCATAATCATTTCCTTCCTCTTGATTATAACCCTTCGCGGCTAATTTGGCATTATTTCTTACAACCAAGCCGAACTCATCTAATTTGTTTAAAAAAATTCAGTTAGTGTCAATAATAGGATGACCACTAGGTCTAGCGACCAAGTCCTAAACATTATTATGCTCAAATTGGTTATGCTCTTCTTGCATAGCTATTATGTATTTCCTCGTCTATGTTCCTAGGCTCATTTTGAGAAACAAAAGTGAAAAAGTTGCAAATATTGCATAACCAATTTATGCGTATACGATTACAGATTCAAAGCATGCAACAAATTCAATAAGCAATGTCATCTAAGTATGAAGTTGTAGATAAACTGATATGTAAAGAGATAAGGGATAGAGAAAATGAAGACAACAATCTTTTATCCTGGTTTGTTTGTTGGTCCACATGCAAAGTACATCCAGGCCTCCCGTTTTGATCTTAGGAGATTTTTCTTAACTATAGGAACAAATGTTTACAAACGCTCTTCCAGTTACAAGACTCCCTTCTTGGCCCTAGAGTTTCCTATAGTTTGACCTTCACACTCCCTTCTAATGAATACTCAACACCACTTCTGACAATTTGGCCACAATCACTTCTAAATCCCAACCAAGACTCATGCTTAAGTGAATACAATACCTGATTGCAACTAGGATTTCCCAAATCCTATTTTCTCTATCAAGGTGATACCAACACACCTATGGGAATACAAGATAACCTTCTACAAGATTTTGTACAAGTGATGTACACCTAATTGCGCTAATATTACACTTATGAACAAAAGCTAAACCCTGCCTAGAAATCTCACAATACCCAAAGAAAATTATGGTGTGATTTTGCACAGTTTGCAAAAATGGTTTTACAATGAAGCACAAAGGATTAATGTCTATGAAGATATCCTCTCTCTTTTCTTGTGTCCAAGAAGATAAAAATCTTTCAGCACAATAATAATTTTTTGCTCAGAAAATATGAAAATTGAGTTCTAAAATTTACCAAGATGTTATGAGCATATGGGAAAATGATAAGCTTTTATACATATTCGTTTTATGTTGGAATTAATCAATTAACACACTTTTTAATCGATTAAGGAGCCCCCGAAATCCAAGATTTCATCTACTATAACACCACCTAATCGATTAGTTTTCTTAATCGATTAATGGGTTTCCATATTGATTTAATCGATTGACACAAGTTGTAATTGATTAACTGGGTTGAAAAACATTTCTTTGATGCATGATCTTCTACGTGATGTGAATATGTAAGATTCATGATTTTGAAATTTGGAAGTTATAAACCAAGTTTAGTGCACCAAAATTGTAACACCATGACTCGTTAGGATTAAAATAAGTAAACAAATGAAGAAATGATGTATTGCGGAAGCAAACCCGTTTTTTTAGTGTTTGAAATAAAATTTTCCAAAATATCTTTCATATAGCAATGAACTTGAATTTCAAAACAAGTAGGAATTTACTTGACAGATTCTTCAAAAGAATGTAAAATTCTCAACATGTCAAAGACAAAACATAATACATTGATTTAGGTTTTACATCCTACAGAAGAGCGACGCAATACCTAGCTATAAGAATTGGCTTTCCTTTTCTTTCGGATGACGACACAATCATTCTTCATAAAGTCACGTACTCTCTATA
Organism: Lupinus angustifolius; assembly: GCF_001865875.1. NCBI lineage: Eukaryota > Viridiplantae > Streptophyta > Magnoliopsida > Fabales > Fabaceae > Lupinus > Lupinus angustifolius. The sequence continues at coordinate 7,002 of NW_017722224.1, read as the reverse complement.
ATGTTAGGAGAGTAAGTACTTCCATATATGGTATACAAGCAGCACATAAGTATCAGATTCACATAGCAAATATCATACGATAAATATCACTTGGACATTAGATGATATGTAACGTCAATATCAAGATGCATGGAGAAATGAATCCTATAGGCCCCTAGGCACAACATTAAAAACAATGGTACCGACACTTGTAGATCTCGACAAGTCCTATGTATTTCTTAGGAAGCGAATAGGATGACCATAGTACTGTGCCCATCATTGGTAACTCATAGACAAAGTACCATGCACTTGTAACCTCATTCTACCCTCCGTTCGGCAAAGATAACCGCCATATCACCCTGAACATGATACCTTCAAGGGCGCGTTAGAGGTTCGCAATTACTACTAGAAGTTCCGTCAATGCAATGGAGCTACCCTATTCCTGATAGATCAATCCCTAGAAGCAGTGTCCCCTCAACCAAGTCACGCAGACAAGGTACCCCTCTAGGTTCTTGGCACAACATCTGCAGTGTCGTATCTTCTTGTAGACTATGTTACTAATAGTAGACATAGTGGTATGGATCTTATAATCCACACAGGACATGACAACGATTCCTTTGAGATGAACGAATGAAAACATATTGGGGTAAAGACGACAACTTTATTAAAACCGAATTTTTGACCAAAAGAATCACTTTATGGTAAGTTAAGACAATTTGTACTAATTTGACACTATGGGAAAACAACCTTATAAATATGGTTTCTAAAATCGCTTTCTTTTGACATAGAAAAAAAACCTTTGTTTAAAATTGAAAGTGCAAGTGTCAAAGTGTTGCACTATTAAATTGCCTATGTTTTGATGAAGACAAGGATTCATTGAAAGCTTGAAGATGACTCAACAAATCAACATGCCATGGACTCAAGGATCTCATATCTAGACTAAGTCTTACAAGAGTCATTTTTAGAGTCATAGATACGTGTCTTAGATATTGAGTCTAGGTTAGGTAAACCTAGGTGCAATTCTCACAAGTCTTAAAAATAAACAAATCATTTACATGAGACGTGTCATCTAGATTATTATATGTTCATGCATTAATCATACATGTTATTCGTGCATCATAGGCATAATATATTGGTAAAACATATATAGTTGATAAGCATAACATATAGGTAGTTTACCACTTTATCATTTAACTGAAAAATATGCCAGTTAATCGATTAAGGAATGAGTTAATCGATTAACGTGAAATCAGTTTTAACAAATAATTGAAAAACTGAATTTAGTTATTCTCAACAGTTCTTAACAGCCCGTTAATCGATTAAAAGGGCACTTAATCGATTAACTAGGTCTCATAAAGCTTTTCTATATAAACTGTGTTTTTAGGTCTTGCACCATACATCATATAATTCATTTTAGATTTGCTAAGTTGCATATTTTTAGTGCTCATTTAGGCAGAGAGAAATGCATAGTGAGATAGTGAGAGATAATATCATGTTTAGGGTTTAATTGTGATCTAATTGCATGTGATTAATGTGTTAACATTTGCTATCTTCTTTTACATTATTCTTGCCTTTCTTTAGAAGAATTCTAGGATAGAAATTCTCTGTTTTCGCACATCAATTAACTCATACATATTCATGCTTACTTGTGAGTCTTGTATAGGGTTTTTAGCTGAGATTTAATTGTGATATTTTGAGCTACATTTTGCTTGATAATACTCTGTTTTTTGTACTGTTTTTAGTATTGTAATAAGGGAAATCGTCTCTTGGTGTCATACCACCAAAGAGACTCAGTGAGTCTTCACCAAGACTTAGAGGTCTTGAGTTTAGAACATTTCTTGGCTGGGGCAAGATCGTAAGAAACGTTTTCTTAGGCGATTAGGTGAGTCAAACCAAGAAATTGGGTTCTTGGATTCAAGAAGGGAGCATCTAAGTTTGTGTATTGGAAGTGTGCATGTAAAAATACATTCGTTTCAATATTAGTGAAGAAAATCTCCCGATATCAGAAGGGGAGGCCTGAATGTAGTTTGCAAGTGGACCCACAAATGAACCAGGATAAAATTCCTTGTTGTAGGCTCTTTCTATCCTTAATCTCTTTAATTTCAAGTTGTAATAATTGCCTAATTTTAACTGATAATTTGGATACTGCAAAATTGCTATATTGAGTTTAATTATGTTCAAGTGTATTTGCTTTATCTGTGTCTGATTATTGGTGAGTTGCTGAGCAATAATCCACTTTGCAACTTGTTGTTTTCTGTGAGTTAATCGATTAAGACAGAGTGTTAATCGATTAACTGGGGCTTTTTCCATAATAGGGCTTCGGTGCAAAAAGCGATAATTGGTAACCGCGACACATATTCAACTCCCCTTCTAGGTGTGTTTTGTCCACTAATGCCTAACAAAAACCACATGCTGAGACGCTTTTCAAAAACAACGTTTTTCCATTTTCTTGTAATACACTATCTAGTGCTTTTTCAAAAGACTTTAGCTGGCGAAAACTCAGTAAAGCAATTTCATTTCCCTTCGTTTCGTTCTTCTCCAAACATAGTCTTTTCAAAATTCATTTCATCAGGAATACTCGTATGCCATGTCATGAGAATGAACACCGACAGTTTTATCATGATGAGACAGTTAATTCAGTATTATGAAAAAGTCAATCCAATCAGGAAATACTCATTCAACTTCAATATAGTTTCTCAATTAATCATATCAATTATGTTTCTATTATCATGATTGAGCAGTCATATCAATCATATAGTTGATTCACTTTACTTGAAACCCTCACACAATCATTCCATCAAAATAAAATCAATCATACCAATCATTTAAATTCTCAAGGCAAACAAATTATCATGTCAACCAAAATAAGATCACAGATCTAACATAAAGTCATATGTTAAATAAACTCCATTCAATCTTAAATCAATAACTTATAAGTCAAAGGGCCTTAATACCTTGTTACTCGCGGCCATAGAAATAGTATTCGGCCATATCTGCCATAGGCCTAACTTAGAGATGCACAACTATCTTTGGCATCATGTCTAAGCTCCTACATGAAAGCACTTCTCTCTGTTCCTATACCTCAACCGATCCTATTAACTCCTTGTTGTGGCTTCCCTGATTGCCGAGTACCTGATTACGTCTAAAATGATTAACTTCGACATTTCGATTTTATTAAAAATTATTAAGAAGTCGTCCTAATAGGGATTTAGACATGTGAACATATCCAAATATTTTATTTGGATACCATTAGAGTCTTGACCGGGTACAATAAGAATCTCGCAAATAGTTTTGGCTCGAAGGCTCAGAATTTGCTCAGAAGGCCTTAGTTCGCTCTAGAATGAGTACCAGAATTTGGTAACTTGAGACATAGATGAATATAACTTAGGTTAGGCTAACATTTGACATATTTTAGTTTAATCTAAGGAGACTAAGAATCCCTAAGTCTCCCTAAAGTCGTTGGTTTTAGTTTAAGGATTTTCGGCGAGGTAAATGACCTCCTGTTGTCATAGGATTCACAGGAGTGTAACTACAATAACATTACTTAGGAAGTTTTATATGAAATTTGAGTTTATACCTAGGCCATTTGTGGCATTACCAAAGAGTATCAAGACCTAAAGGTCGAAACTGGTGACATTAACGCTGTTCCAGTTTCCCGATCGTTACATAATGCCTAGTTAAGCTTTGAAACCCTTAGATTTTTATGATTAACACTAAATTACATCTAGATCATAATGAGAACAAAATCTAAGGCACATTCATGTGGGTAAATTCTCTCCTAAAGGTTCATACACATTCTACAACACCAAAATCACCATTTTGATCAACACTGTAGCTTTTTAAGATGAGGGAGTGTGGGTAGGCTGTAGAACTCTTGGATTTTCGTGGCTTAACATAAGAGTATACTCAGAACTAAATTATTTTAGTAATCTAAGCACATCCATGTGAAGATTTTTCAACTCTAAGAAAGTCTAAGCACACAACCATACTTTAAGCAATACTTTAACTCCTTATCATAACAAAATGTTTGCTAGGGTTTTGGAAACCCTCTCACCACGAATCTCCAGACATGCACAAGCTCAAACCTGTGGGAAAATCAACATGCAACTATATATCACGAGTATCCATGACATTCCTAATCAACCTAGAGGCATAAGACTCCATAACCTAATCACTTTGCATGTATTCATTCACTTCCTTGGGCTGAAACTTTAAGCATATTTTAAGGTTTTGCATGCAAGAATTTCAATGATTAGAGTCCAAAAATGAGTTCCCCATACCTCAAAATAATTTAATAGCTTCTTGGTGAGAATCTAAGAAAAAGAATGGACACTTTCTCACAACTTACACAACCTAAGTTCTCAACTAAGACATGGAGAGTTCAAGAGAGAACATGAGCTAGGAGAAATTTATAGATTGGAAAACATTTACCATAGATGTGTTCACCATACCATAGGGATGATGGATCCTCAATTTCATGTGATGTTGGTGGATAAAAATGGAGGTTCTTCCTCTCCCCCCTTACCTACACCATTGCCGCACAAGGTAGGTGAAGTGTATACATGCATGGCTTTAGGTGGGTTTAGTTAGTACCACCTTTTGGTAGTGCTTGGGTGTGCTTCTTGGGTTCTATGATACCTTAGAGCTATGTTGAACATTTTCTATATGAGTATACATGATAGTCCATACCTTATTGATAGATGGCTTGAGCTCTAAGAAACTAGACTAGATAAGATAGATGTACTTAGACTAATATAGGTACTGCCGATTTGAAATGGATTAAATATCTGGATAGAAATATTAATCAGTTAAAATAATTTAACCATTGGATTCATTAGTTCTAAGATAATAGGTTTAGGCTCAAGAATCACTCAAATAGCTATCGTAATGAAAACGTTATGGACATGCTAAGAAATAAGTATTTTGGCTAATACTAAAACACGAGTTTGCACTCTAATTGGCATTGAGGAAGACTAGATGATTCCAAATGTGATTATTGTACTAAAAAATCATTAAATTATATGCTTCGAAAAGTTTCTAAGTGTTTTGAATACTTTCAAGGCGAGATAGAGACGAATACAGGCACTCACAGGGAAAGCTGACAACATAATTATTGACAATTTTCTGGAAATTGTCTGAGTTGTTACTCAAGATCTTTAATTGAGATAATAATTTTATAGTTCACTAAAACTTATTACTAATAACATATTTTAATCTTAGACAAGTTACAGGGTGCCTCCCATTACTTCTGACGAAGTTCTGTGATGGTAGACTTACCCAATAATGGGTAAATCCCAAACTGTGTGAAAATTTCAACCAAGCTTCTGATCCACTTATTTTCCATTATAATCTCATTATATAAGTCTAATTTCTGTTAGAAACTAAATCATGAATTTTTCCTAATGAAATTCCATGATTCACAACTCATTTCCTAACTACTCTCACGACCAATCTATAACTCAAGTAAGTTGACTTCTTACTCGAGTAATCCTTTGTACTGGACAAAAGGATTTCACATAGCTCCCTATTATTTATGAAAATAAAAGACACATATATATATATATATTTATATATATATATATGTATAAACTTATATATATAAGCAGAGAGCTAAAATTTGGGATGTGACAAAAATCATGATACCATATGTAAAATGCATAAGCATATTAATCATGTATGAATGTATGCAAGTCTGATTTTAGGTTTAGTCTGATTTTAGGTTGATTCAATTTTATGATTATGAGACTTCTAATCAAGGTTCACCTAGCCTAGACTCTAGCTAACCAATCATCTTTAGACTCTAGAAATGTAAAACGTAAACAAAAGTCTTGTTGATTGAATTTGAGGATTGACTATGTTGTTTGTTGAGTTGTCCTTGTCTTCAAGCTTGCCAATTATCCTTGTCTTGATCAAAACATTGTGATGATGCTTCCTTGTGATAAGTGCTAAACATACCTAAATTTCATACACTTTTATGGCACTTATCTTAAGCATAATTGAGAAAAACCAACTTCAAACAATACTTTTTGGATAAAATATCACAATCTTGTATATTTGTGTTTGTATTTCTCTTAAATGTGTTTTGTAGGATTCAGAAAGAAAAATAAAAGAGAATAAAGACTCATGGTCCAAGAAGAAAAAGAAGTCAAACTCAATGTGCTCAAGCAGGCAGCTTAGCGTGGACCATGCCACACCGAGCTGACCTGGACACCAGCCTGGCACGGTCAGACCCAACCTGGCTCAGTCAAACCAACCTGGCACATACCAAGTTGCTCAAGCAGGCAGCTTAGCGGACCTGCTTGACCGCTCAGACTAGCACCAGACAAAGCCTGACACAGTCAGAACACAAGCTTGACACGGTCATACATAAGCCTGGCACACGTCCAAGCTGCTCAAGCAGGCAGCTCAGCGATGCCACATGTATGCTCAGTGGTGAACCAGACACCTGACCAGGTCAGCAAGCACCAAGCCACGTCTTAGTCAGCACGGTCAAAGCTGCTCAAGCAGGCAGCTTAGCGGTGCCACATTTATGCTCAGCAGTGTGCACCCATAATTGACTTAGCCATCAAGTAACCATGAAGTCATGCATGACATCACTTCAAGTAGCCCACCATAGGCTTTTCAGGAGTAGCTCACCATAGTTGGTCCCAAATCTCACAAGTAGCTTTGGTGAGTCAAGCTTAAGGAGGTGACAAAGCTACTTGACCAAGTGACCAAACTCATGCTGAAGAGTTTGGTCAACTGTTGAACGGTGCAAACAAGCAGCTCAGCGATGCTAGAGAAATTCTATAAATAGGAAGGCATTTCCTTCATGCAAACATGTCTTAATCTTCCCAAAACTTCTTCGCTGAAAAACACAATTCTCTTCTTTTATTTTCTTTCTTTGAAGGATCGATTATAGGAGCTCTTTGCAAGTAAGTTTTATAGTTTTTAGTTTATAATTCAAGAGAAGAAAGGAGAAGGCAAAAGAGATGCAAAAATCCATTTTGTAATCTCATTTGGAACCTAAAGCATCCAATCCTT
>NW_017722223.1:0-13794 GCF_001865875.1 Lupinus angustifolius | reverse complement strand
TATTTCTTCTTCTTCTTTTATTCTAAAATTTGAATTTTATTCATTCAAGTTGGTGCTTTGGTTAATTTTATTTGTTTGAGAAGTTCTTAATGCTCTTTTTAGATTGATCACCTAAAAACCGATTTCAAGTCATGAAAATTACTTGTCTCAAACACTTAACAAATAAACTAAGAAGTAGTTGTACTACTGAGTTTATTTGCCAAGTTAAGCATGCTTTTCTTAAGATCTTATATTCATTACTACTTCAATATTAGAGTAGCCAAACGTTGCATGGAAAGTGCAGAGTATTGTATATGAAAGTTGTGTATAATTAAGTGTCTTGAAATGGGTGTTCCAAGGCCTTTAAGTAAGATTCCAATCAACCAATATACCCTTACACAAAGTTGGGACACGATTGAATGAAACCTATTTAGTTTGGATGAAAGTTGTTCAGTTTGGATTAGAAAATATGGTTTAACAACTCTGTGTAATTGGTTATAGCATTGTGTAATCGATTATCCAAACTTTCTGTTTAGTAAATAATCATTTAATGCTTTATAGTAATCAATTACATTGTGTTATTTTTGCTGGGTAACTGTTTACTCAGTCAAGTAACCTGTTATGCAGTTCCAATGATATCTTACACACAATTACATAGTTCAAGTAACATGTCACCTAGGTCAAATAACCTGTTACTCAGGTCAAGTAACGTGTTACTTAACATTTGAAAATTCTTTTGTTTTATGTAAGAGTTTTCCAATTTATTTCAAAATAATTTTAACATTTTTTAGCATTGTTTACTAAACATACTTATAGTTTAACTGATAGAAGTACATATTAATGACTTAGACTCTATTTGCCTTAAAGCTTGATCTTCTTTGTCTTGATAGTCTTCTTCCTCTTTCTTGTTTTTGTGATCTTGGTGTCTTCATCAAAACCGTGCCAAGGTTAGGAGCAAAATCTTCTTCACAATATCCCCCTTATTGATGATGACAAACCAACATCATTTTGAAAGTGAAGTTTTCTGAAATCAGTGTGCTTCAAATGTTTTTGACATGGTTGACTTGTATACACCCCCTTTGTTTTTAAGTATGTCCTGAAATGGTTTAGACAGAAAAGACAGACTCCAACTTTTCTTCCCCTTTTGACTTCATCAAAAAGAAGGAAAAGCCAAGTTTCCAACATAATAGAGGTTTAGGAATAGACTCAAAACTAACTCGAAACTTGTGCGAATAGAGGTTTTTTGAAGTTGCTTGGGGGGGGGGGATTACAACGTTTTTAAGAGGTTTAAAATGAGGAAGATAAAGTTTGAAAAATGGGAAATTTCCTTAAATACAACACAGTGTAATCGATTACTCAGAACAAAGTAATCGGTTACATCAGTTAAAATTCCCAGTCTTCAGAAATTGAACATAGTGTAATCAGTTACTCTCTAGTGCAATCGATAATCATTTTTCACTATTTGAACAATAACTGGTTACTCATTGGTGTAATCAGTTATAGTCTCCATTTTTTATACACAATCTAAACTTTCTGAAATATTTGTTCTGCACGTTTTGCAACTTGCTCTTAACTTTCAGAGTATATTTTCTGAAGTTTCTTTAAGTGTAAATTTTCAAAGATATTCAAAACCTTCTGAGCATGATTATTAAGTTTATATAAATTGTTATTGGATTTTAAGAGTTCATAGTTTCAAATCTTGTAAAGGCAATCCTTGCCATAGTTAAAGTTTTCTTCATTCAATTTGTTGAATTACATCTGGAACGCGATTGAGGAAGGACCCTATGAACCCTTCATAGTTTTCAATAGTGTAAGGGAAGTAAAGCCAAAATCTTCATGGAATGATGAAGACAAGAAGAAGGTGCAATACGATCTCAAAGCAAAGAGCATCCTCACTTCAGCCATTGGCATCAATGAATTCTTTAGAGTATCAAACTACAAATCTGCTAAAGAAATGTGGGATACTCTAGAGACTACACACGGGAACTGAGGAAGTCAAAAGGTCGAGAATCAACACGCTCTCCCAGGAATACAAAATGTTCCGTATGAAGCCTGGAGAGAAAATACTAGATTTACAAAAAAGATTTACTCACCTTACAAATCATCTTATTGCACTTGGAAACACTTTATCAAATAGTGACTAGAACTTAAAATTTCTAAGATCACTCACTAGAACATGGCAACCAAAAGTTATAGTCATTTCTGAAAAAGAAAATTTTATCAAAAATGTCTTTGACTGCTTTATTTGGTAAATTGCAGGAACACGAAATGGAATTCAGCCAACTTGACCAACATGAAGAGCAAGATAAGAAGAAGAAAAATATCTCTGTAAAATTAAAGGCATATAGATATGGCACATCAGGAGATGAATCAGAAAAGGAGAAGATGGAAGATATGAGTCTTTTTGTAAAGAAGTTCAGCAAGTTCCTTAAAAGGAACAAAGGCACTAAAACTGGACAAATGATGAAATTCACCAAGAATAATGATGCCTCCACTTCAAACCAAAACTTCACATGTTTTGAATATGGTAAGCCTGGTCATATGAGGATGGACTGTCCAAACCTGAAAAGGAATTCCTTCAAAGGCAAGAATGAAATGAGGACTAGACGAAGAGCCTACATAACTTGGGAAGACAATGATACCGGTTCTGCCTCTGAACCAGAAAATGAAGAACAAGCACATATCTCACTAATGGCATATCATCATTCTGATTATGAAGAGGTAAATGAAACTAACCTATTTTTTTCTTCTGAATTGCATCTTGCATTTAATGTTTTACATGATGATTATGTCAAACTCACTAGATTGTTTTTAAAACAAAAAACTGAGTTAGAATTATTCAGAAATAAACCATCATCTTATTCATGTCAAAACTACATTACTCTTGAAAAGAAAGTTTCAACACTAAGTCTTGTACTTAATAAATTAAACAAGAGCAGCAAAAATCTGGACAAAATAATTAAAGATCAGAGACATTCTACAGACCTAAGAGGTCTTGGCTATTCAAACAACCAGGTTTCTACGAAATAGAATGTCTCAACAAAAATAAGTTTTCAGAAACCAAGTATCCATGATTTTAATTGTAACAACAAAAAATCTAGGATACATAAACATCATCCCATATGCACTTATTGTAAGAACCATGACTATACACCCATCACCTGCATGATTAGAAAACATGATATGCCCTTTGGTCACTATAGATGGGTTGAAAAAGGTGCTAATCATGTTGGACCCAAATAAAATTGGGTACCTAATACCATTTACCCTGTTTTGTAGGATAATTTGAGAGTCGTCTGTAATCTATGGTACTTAGACAACGACTGCTGAAAGCACATGATGAGCGACAAAGATAAGCTCTCTATCCTAACTCCAAGGGACAAAGACTATGCCACATATGGTGATAACAACAAAGGAAAAATACTTAGAGTTGGTAGAATCGGTAAGCCACCTTAAACAACTATAGAAGGAGTGTTGTATGTCGAAGGACTCAAGCACAACTTGTTGAGCATAAGTCAACTATGCGAAAAAGGATTTGATGTGACATTCTACCCTGACAAGTGTATCATAAAAAATAAGGATTCTAATAACTCTAAACTAATTGATAAGAGGATAAATAAATAATATATATTTGATTGACATAGATTCTTCTTTAGCAATAAAATCTTTAGTTGCTAATAATAATCATGATGCATGGCTTTGGCATAGGATAATTGCTCATATTAATATGGATCATTTAAATAAACTAATTAAGAAATATTTTGTTATTGGTGTACTCAAAATGAAGTTTGTTAAAGACAAACTATGTAGTGCTTGTCAAATGAGTAAACAAACAACAACTTCTTTCAAACCTAAGCATATGGTTTCTTCCGATATACCATTGCAGTTACTACACATGGACTTATTTTGCCCCTCAAGGACCAAAAGTTATGGGGGTAAGTACTATGCTCTTGTTATAGTACACGATTATTCAAGATATACTTGGACTCTATTCTTAGTTCATAAGAATGAGGCATTCAACGCCTTTAGCAAATTTGCATAGTTCAAAATGAAAAATCACTGGAAATCGCTACTATAAGAAGTGATCATGGAGGACAATTTCAAAATGCTTCTTTTGAAGAATTTTGTGATGATCTTGGTATCAATCACAATTTCTTTGCTCCTAGAACACCACAACAAAATGGTGTTGTATAGAGAAAGAATCGGTCCTTAGAAGAACTTGCTCGTACAATGTTGAATGAAACTAATCTTCCAAAATATTTTTGGGCTGATGCAGTTAGTACAGTATGTTATGTTTCAAGAAGAGTTCTTATAAGACCAATTCTCAAGAAAACCCCCTCTAAACTCTTTAAAGGTAGAAAACCAAACGTTTCTCATTTGCATGTATTTGGTTGTAAAATTATTTTTTAAATGTAAAGACAACTTAGGCAAGTTTGATGCAGAAGCCGATGGAGGACTCTTCCTAGGCTACTCTCTTACGAGTAAAGCTTATAGAATTTTGAATAAAAGAACTCTTGTTATGGAAGAATCAGTTCATGTGTCTTTTGATGAAACTAATCCTATAATAAATGATGGGTTAACTCTTGATGAAGAGGACTTGCCAAGTTCCCCTTTAACAAAAGAGTCTTTTACCAATGCAACAACCAATATTGAGCATTTGAAAATGAATGATACTCTATCTTCTCAAGAAGAGCATATTCGTTCTAATTTGCCCAAAGAATGGAGAACTCATCAAGATCATCCTATTGACAACATTATTGGCGATATAAGTAAGGGTTTCACTACTTGTTTAATGTTAAATAATGCTTGTATAAACATGGCCTTCGTTTCTCAAATAGAACCTTCCAAGATTGATGATGCAATCAAGGATGAACACTGGATTCTTGCTATACATGAAGACTTAAACCAATTTGAGAGAAATGAAGTTTGGGAACTTGTTCCTAGACCGGAAAGTAGACATGCTATAGGAACTCGTTGGGTATTCCGTAATAAATCAGATGAAAATGGAACTACCGTTAGAAATAAAGCTAGACTGGTAGTCCAAGGATACAATTAGTAAGAAGGAATAAATTTTGATGACACCTTCACTCTTGTTGCTAGACTTGAAGCTACTCGGTTATTACTTGCATATGCTTGCTCATTGAATTTTTAGTTATATCAAATGAATGTGAAGAGTGTATCTCTTAATGGTTATATAAAAGAAGAAGTGTTTGTAGAACAACCTCCGGATTTTGAAGAGTACAAACATCCTCTGATAAGTGCCAAACATACCTAAATTTCATACACTTTTATGGCACTTATCTTAAGCATAATTGAGAAAAACCAACTTAAAACAATACTTTTTGGATAAAATATCACAATCTTGTATATTTGTGTTTGTATTTCTTTTTTATGTGTTTTGTAGGATTTAGAAAGAAAAATAAAAGAGAATAAAGACTCATGGTCCAAGTAGAAAAAGAAGTCAAACTCAAGGTGCTCAAACATGCAGCTCAGCATGGACCAAGCTACGCTCAACTGACTTGGACAACACTCTGACCTGAACACCAGCCTGGCGCAGTCAAACAAACCTGGCACAAACCAAGTTGCTCAAGCAGGCAGCTGAGCGGACATGCTTGACTGCTCAGCCTAGCACCAGACAAAAGCTAACACGGTATGAACACAAGCTTGGCACGGTCAGACACAAGCATGGCACACACCCAAGCTGATCAAGCAGCAGCTCAGCAGTGACACATGTGTGCTCAACAGTGAACCAGACACCTGACCAGGTCAGCAAGCACCAAGCCACGTCTCAGTCAGTACAGTCAAAGCTGCTCAACAAGCAGCTTAGCGGTGCCACATGTGTGCTTAGCGGTGTGCTCCAGACTTAACTTAGCCATCAAGAAAACCATGAAGTCATGCATGATCTCACTTCAAGTAGCCCACCATAGGCTTTTCAGAGTAGCTCACCATAGCTGGTCCCATAGCTCACAACTAGCTTTGGTGAGTCAAGCTTAAGGAGGTGACAAAGCTACTTGACCAAGTGACCAAACCCATGCTGAAGGGTTTGGTCAGCTACTGAGCGGTGCAAACAAGTAATGCACTACTTAGTTTATTTGCCAAGTTAGACATGCTTTTCTTAAGATCTTATATTCATTACTACTTCAATATTAGAGTAGCCAAGATTAGGGTGTGACAACCTAGTCTCTTTGTGGACGTAATATTGTTTAGTAATAAATATAAGTGATCATTATTCTACCATTTTAGGACATACACTATAAGGAGGATTTCAGACCTTGGTGTTTGGAGTTAATCAAAGTGAAACATAAGAACAGGTCTAAGTAGTTAAAATACATAAGAAGTTGAGAAATATTTTCATCATTCAAAATGATCTTGTCTCCTCAAGAATTTGTTAATACTTAGTTTATGTTTCTTGTTAAATATTTATATCAATATCAAATCAAAACCAAAATATGTTTACTCATTATTTTTGCATTGACATATTCATATGATTCATTCTATTAGACAATTCCTTGTGGTTCGACATAACCCTATACTATACTACAATTGAATCTTGAAAGAGGTGTTAATTGTAAAATAGTAAAGTGTTATCAATAAATTTATTTGTTGAAACACCTTTTAATATACAAAAGTGATGAAACTAACTTACTAACTTTTATTTATTGTTATTTACATTCCGCAATTTATTTATTGTTTAATACCAACCTTCCTTAAGGAAGAAGTTTGGTTTGTTAATAAAAGGAAACCGAAATGGAGTAAATAAATAAAGGTCATTTAACTTTATTATTCTTTTGTTCTTTATTTATTTATTTTTTTCTAACAACTAACTCTTCATCACTTTTGTACATTAGAATACCATTAAACCGTCGTTGGAATTTATTACACAAAACTGAGATGGTATTCAAAGGTACTTAATAATTATGTAATAGGGGATTGCTTCGACACCATTGTACCGGCATTAGAATTTATTCTAAGAAAGTCGAGATGGGGCAAAGAAGGAATAACTTATTCACATGATTATTAGAAGTAAGTTGTAATTGGAATATTCTTGAAACCATTATACCAGCGTTGGAATTTATTTTAACAAAGCCGAGATGGCGAACAAAGAATAAAATCGAGTTCACTTACTTAACCAAATAAGGAAAACATACAAAAAGAGGGATATTCCGCTTTCAACAAATTGGCGCCATTGTCGGGGACGATTTGTTGAGAGGGGAAAACCTCTCCTCTAGAAAAATCTTTCAACACCTTCTCATGTATATAAAGTAAAGAAATCTCTCTATGGCTTAAAGCAAGCTTCTCGTGCTTGGAACGATCGTCTAACAAACTTTCTAATTGAAAAGGGTTTTACCAAAGGAAAGGTTCACTACACTTTTTATTAAGAAAATAAATCATCATACTCTTCTTGTTCAAATATATGTTGATGATATTATTTTTGGTTCTACTAATGAGATTTTGTATAGTGATTTTGACAAAATGATGCAAGGAGAGTTCGAATTGTCTATGATAGGAAAGTTAAATTACTTCCTTGGATTGCAAATCAAACAACTTAAGGATCGTATTTTTGTAAGTCAATCCAAATACTACAGAGATTTGCTGAAAAGATTTGAAATGGATGACTGCAAGCCAATAGCCACTCCTATGGGTTCTGGTACATACATCGATATAGATGAAACTAGAAAATACATTGACATATCAAAGTATCGAGGTATGATTGGTTCCCTAGTTTATTTAACTGTCAGTAGACCTGATATAATGTTTAGTGTCTGTTTGTGTGCTTGTTATCAATCAAAACCAAAAGAATCACATTTAGTTGCTGTCAAAAGAATCATGAAATACCTTAAAGGCACAATTGACGTTGGATTACGGTATCCAAAAGGAAGTATTTGTGATTTGGTTGGGTATCCATATTCAGATTTTGCTGGATGCAAAACTGAGAGAAAAAGTACAAGTGATACTTGTCATATATTTGGAAATGCACTGGTCTCATGGTCATGCAAGAAACAAGCTTGTGTTGCCCTAAGTATTACTGAAGTAGCGTACATAGCGGCAGGTAGTTGTTGTGCCCAAGTGTTGTGGCTTAAACAACAATTACGAGATTATGGCTTAGACTTAGGTTGCCTTCCCCTAAAATGTGACAATACTAGTGCTATAAATCTTACAAATAATTCAGTAATGCATTCTAGAACCAAATACATAGATATAAGACATCACTTCCTTAGGGACCATGTCCAAAAGAAAGATGTGTTTGTAAAATTTGTTGATACTCATGACCAACTACCAGATATATTCACTAAACCCTTGGAAAAAGAATCTTTTTATAAAATTAGACAAGAATTAGCCATTCTTGATGAAACTTACGTGTCTTAAATACTTATATATGATTATATGTTTGCTTCATTATGTTAATATTATGCCTACTTGCACTTCAAATTTCTTATTGTTGTTCAAAATTTTCATTTCTAGGGTATATAATCGATTACTTTGGATAATAATCGATTATCAGACATCAATATGCCTGAAAATTCGAAATTTCGGGGTCAGTAGCACATTACTCTGGAGAGTAAATGATTATGGTATTGAGTAGGAACTCTCAGTAACCGATTATCCATGTGGGTTATCGATTACCTAAGGTTGCTATTTGAAATCTGGGAATTTTTTTGTTGAGTAACCGATTACTCTGACCAATATTTAACTTTCCCTCCTCATATTTCAAACACTTCTTCTTCTTCCTCAAACCGTTCTTTTCATTTTGACCCTAGCTTTCCTCTAAAATCTTCATTTTTTGATCCGTTTTGCGTGAGTTTTGATTCGTTTAATATCACTTTTTAAATTCTAAACACTTCTATTCCATAGATTTCATGTTTAGTGGCCTAAATAAAAAATCACCAAAACTCTCAAACCTCAAAAACCTAACTTATCCAAAACCTCAATCAATGGCTTCATCATCAAGGGCTAAGAAGCAACTTACCAATGTGTCTCAAAAGAAGCAAGGTACTTCATCTTTTGAAGCTAACCCTCTAGATTTGGCACGTCTTCTTGCCAATGATGAACAACGCAAAGTTTTCTTAGAACATTTCCTTGGATTCTCCATATTTGCTCCTAAGTATGGCCATGTAAGTAGCTTTGAGTTTGAAGATTTCAACTTCCCTATTCTACTTAGGCACATGATCTTTTTGATTTTTATGAAGAATCAAATGCCTATTATCTTGAACTTGTTAAAGTATTTTACTGCAACTTGAAGTTTAGGAAGAATCGTTTAACATCAAATCTGAAAAGAAAATAAATTGTTTTAGATGTTAAGACCCTTAGTTCAATATGTTGTAATATACATTATCAAGGTAGCATAAAAGACTTTCATCTTGCATGTGAATGGGATAATTATGATAGAAAAGAGTTCTACCACTCTATGTGTAGATTCTCTAAACGGGAAATAGAAATGCATAAGCAACTGCCATTAGATGAAACTGTAAAGAGTAGAGATATCCTTGTTGTAGGAAATCTCAATCTTGAAGATCGTTTGCTTCATTAATTTCTGAGCTTTGTCATTCTACCAAAAATTTCAAATCACTCTCAAATCAATGACATGGAATTGCAATTGATGTATGCTCTTAAGCATAACCTTGCAATCAATTGGGCTCTGAATGTAATGAGACAAATATGGTATGTACAAGAGACTCACAACCCTTTGCCTTATGCAATCTTCATTACCAAAGTACTTGAGCCTTTTGGTGTATCCACTACTGGTGAATCTAAAGTCACACTTGATGCACGCGATTGTAAAATTGACGTGGATGTGATCCACAAAATGGGCTTCTTTCGAGATCCCAATGACAGAATCGATAAGCATCAAAATGATCAACAAGTTGTACCTATTGATCTAAATGTCTATGCTAACCCTCCTAAACATCAACCTTCTGAGTTTCATGTTGAGTCTTCTTCATCTGCTGCCATGCCTACCAACCAGATGATCATGGATGAGTTATTCTCTCTTCAAGGCTACATCTCTAATCAAATGGATGCTCTTGATGCTCAGAATCAAAAAGTCCAATTCGAGCTCCAACGTCTTTCTTATCAGATCAATAGCACGAATATTGATGACGATAACGTTGAGCATGAGTCTTAGAACATTTTTTGTCTAGGAATTCTATTTTGTAACATTGCATGATTGTGGACAAATTGTTGTTTTGTTGTTTTTCTGATTATGTTTGAACTTTCTATGAACATCATTTATGTTTTATGTTATGCTATGTTACCATTATATTTGCTATATACATATTGTATGTGTGTTGGACTCTTGGCTTTTCTTCTTTTTGATGAAGTCAAACGGGGGACAAAAGTTGGGAGAGTGTATTTTCTGTTTAAAATTCTTTCAAGCACATAACTCCAAAACAAAGAGGGAGCATACAAAATAGGGGGAGCATACTCAAGTCAAGTCAGACTATCACAAAGTATGCTACTCTCAGAAAACTACACTGTCCAGAAGATATTGGTTTATCCATCATCATAAAGGGGAGATCATGAAGAAGATCTTGCTCCTGACCTTGGCACGGTTTTTATGAAGGCACCAACAACACATAAAGAAGAAAAGGAAGAATACTTATGAAGACAATGAAGATAATGCTTCAAGAAATTAGAATCTAAGTCTTTAGGTACTTTTATCCTTATACTCTATTATATACAAATAGTAGTAATGGCTCAAAATTATTTTAAGAGAAAATTGAAAACTACAAGTATAAATGAAACAATTATCAAAATACTGTGTAGTAGGTTACTGTGACTAAGTAACAGGTTACCAAAACTAAGTAACAGGTTACCAAAACTAAGCAACGGGTTACATGAGTGAGAAATGAGTTACCCAACAAAAACTGTACAAAGTAATCGATTACACCCATTTGAGTAACCATCACTGTTGAAAGAGTTTTCTTGCTAGGTAAGGCAAGTTTCTGATTGATTTATTTAACGACAGGTTGATTCTTTGCTCGCCATCTCGACTTTGTTGGAATAAATTCCGAAGACAGTATAATGATTTCAAGAAATTTCATTTAATCAAAAACTTAGCTTTATTTAATTATTAACAATTTCATACCATCTCGGCTTTGTTGGATTAATTTCAATGCCGGTATAATGTTATGAATTTAGCAAATTAACACAAGTGATAATGAGTGATATTTATTTTCGTTTTCTTTTATTCACTGAACTACTTCCTTATGGAAGATTGTTAAAGAATAAATAAATAAAGTAATAAATAAATGTTAGTTGCAGAATTTAAATGACAGAAAATAAATGTTAGTTGCGGAAAATAAAAGCTAGCACATAGATCATTCATAATGACTGTGTATTTTTTATTTTCACATAGATACAATTTATGAATTAAATTGCACTTTGATTAAAGGTTTCTTTGTTTGTCAACAAATAAAATTTATAAGTTCACACTTTCCTATTTTACATTTGCATCTCTTTCAAGATTCAATTGTAGTATAGTATAGGGTTATGTCGAACCACAAGGAATTTCCTAATAGAACATTATTTTAAACATGCTATATCACTAATAAAGTTTGAACATATTTTTGGTTTGATTTTGTTTATGAAATTTTAACAAGTAAATAAATAAACATAAACAGTTAATCTGCACAAGTTCATGCAGAGAAAATTTAGTTTGAATGACAGAAATATTTCTTAACACGTTTCTATGAAAAATGTTTATAAAAGTTATGTGTTATACTTTGTTTAGTCCAAACATCAGTTCATAAAATTTACCCTAGTCCCCCAATGAGAAAAAGTGATTTTCAAACCTTGCAAAATACACTAAACAATAGAAAACTGCCACTCGGCGAAATAAGTTGTCACGCCTTATTTCAGGCTCTGTAAACATTGATTAGACTTGATTAGAAGTTGCTTTAAAATGGATGCTTTCATTTGGCGAATGAACTAAGTTGTATTCCTACTTTTTAGTTCATTTCTCAAGACTTTAAAAATAAATATTTTGGATCATGAAATTAAGTTTTAGGTGATCAAGCTAAAACCGCATTAAGCACTTTCTAAAGAATTGAAATTTCTAAAGTTATAACTTAAACAAAATTCAACATAATGAAACAAGAAATTACAAGAAATATTAGTGAGCCAAAATTCAACTACAATTTAAGAGCATTAGCCATCTTAATCCAAAGATTTAAGACACTTTACCATACACAAATGAGATTGCAAAATGAATTTTTCATCTCATTTGATTACTCCTTCTCCTCTTGAATTAAGGAGAAACTACAAAATAAACTTACCTAAACTACTTTGGAGTAGAAATTCTCCAAGAAATTACAAAGAAGAAAGTGTAGAAGAACAGAGAATTTTGGATTTGAGAATGTATGTGAAAAATGGAATTTGTATGAATGTTGAAGTGCTCCTATTTATAGGAGTTTTCTACCACAGCCAAGCTGCTCTCCTCCACCGCTAAGCTTTTGACCAAACCATTTAGCATGGGTTTGGTCACTTGGAAAAGTAGCTTAGTCACCTGCTTAGGGCTGAGTCACCCAAGCTATTGTGAGCTAGTTTCCCAGCTATTATGAGGTCATGCATTAACTTGACCAACTTGCTGAGTGCACACCGCCAAGCTTCTATGTGACACCGCTAAGCTACCTGCTTGAGCAGCTTTGATCATGCTGATGTTGATGTGGCTTGGTGCTTGCTAATCTAACCAGGTGTGTGGTTCCAAGTTGGGCGCTCAAGGTGCTCCGCTAAGCTGCCTGCTTGAGCAGGTTGGATTGTGCCAGGCTTGTGTTCTAACTGTGCCAGGTTGAGTCTGACTGTGCTAGGTTGGTGTCCAGGTCAGCTACGCGTGGGTTTGGTCCAAGCTAAGCTACTTAGTGAAAAGCTTCATGTTGACTCCATGCTTTCCACATAGGCCAAATTTTGTTGAATCATAAATTTAACATAACACATATTCACAATCTAAACTTTCTGAAATACTTGTTCTGCACTTTTTACAACTTGTTCTTAACTTTCAGAGTATATTTTCTGAAGTTGCTGTAAGTGTAGTTTTTAATGATATTCAAAACCTTCTGAGCATTATTATTAAGTGTGTATAAAGGGTTATTGCATTCCAAAAGTTCATAGTTTCAAATCTTGTAATGGCAATCCTTGCCATAGTTAAAGTTTTCTTTGTTCAATTGGTTGAATTACTTTCTTTCACAAGGGTGTGATAAGAAAGGGGATAGAATCACATGGAAAGGGTGTTTTCCCAAGAATGATATAGGTATTAGAGAGTGAGTAAGGTATAAGGAAATCTCGGGTGAGAAATTGTAATTGCTACTCTTAATATCTAGTGAAGAAATCTCTTGTGCTGCTAGAGTACCGGATGTAACCTTCGGTGGACAAGAAGGTGAACCAATATAAAAATCCATGAGTATTCTCTTCTCCCTTATCTCTTTCAATTTGTTTGATATTTTTCTGCATAACTTTTTCAGCTGCTACTAACTCCGACAAAGATTTAAGTCAACTAATTCAATCCCTCTTAGTTGTCACCTTAGTCTTACAATATTCATGTATGTCTCAAGTAATCGAATTCTAGTACTTATTCTATCGCGAATCGAGACCTTTTGGGCTAATTCTGAGCCTCTGAGTCAAATCTATGAAAGTGTGCATGTCAAGAGGAACACTTTGGAAATCTCTCTTTATATGTCATGGTTTTGATGAGGACAACTTGTGCTAATAAGAGCTTGAAGATCACCAACAAATCAACATGCTTAAGTCTTTTGATTGGTACTAGGCTTAGACTAGAAACTAGTTTAAGTTGAGTCTAAGGCTTAGGTCACCTAATACATA
>NW_017722222.1:0-245 GCF_001865875.1 Lupinus angustifolius | reverse complement strand
ATTGGGAATCTCAAGGTGTCGTATCACCTAAGAGATTGAGTTGTATCTTCATATTGCTTGGAGTTCTTGATAAGGAAAGAACAGAGGTTCTTGGCTGAGGCTACGCCGAAAGAAAGGTTTTCTTTGTCGGTAGGAAGGGAGTCAAACCATAGAATAAGGTTCTTTATTTTCTTGTGAATGTCTAAGTGTTGTAATTGGAAGACGTGCTTGTAAAAACATTGATTCAATTATAGTGAAGAAAATCT
>NW_017722221.1:0-12113 GCF_001865875.1 Lupinus angustifolius | reverse complement strand
GTGAAGGGTATGCCTACTGGAAAGTCCGCATGCAAATTTTTATTGAAGCCATAGACTCGGATATTTGGGAATCCGTAGTCAACGACCCTTTCGTTCCACAACATCTTGTGGACGATGAACCTAAAGACAAACCTAAAAGTCTATGGACCGATGATGAGCGCAAAAGGGTCCAACATAACCTGCGCGCCAAAAATATCATCACATCGGCCCTATCCTATTGTCGCGCCCCGATTTTCGGCTGTAAGACTTTGTTTAGAGTCGCCACTACATTTTATAGTTAAAAATGTAGAAAAATCTTTTAAGCCCAATTACCTTGGGCTTTGGATTTTTGATATCCAGGATCGGGAGTCCGTTACAAGGTAGGGACGGTATTAGCACCCTACCCGCCCGCCTTAAGCGGTACCCTTTATTAAAATGACATTATTATTATTATTATTATTATTATTACTTATTAAATTGTCTGATTAATTAGTTACTTATTATGAAAAAAATTATTTATTTTTATTATTAAGCCTGACAATATTGACTTTGGTCCTACGTACCCCTCTTAAGGGGATCAAGGCTTACGTAGTTCTTTAAGTAGAAAAATATTTATTGGTTGAGGGTATTTTAATTAAAGAAAATATATTTTTTAGTCAAAATACCTATTTTGCAAGTTTTATTTATTATTGAAAAGAGTTTTGATTTGATTAATTTTTGTTATTTATTTAATTGAGAAAATAGAATTTAATTGATTTTGAGATTTAATCGATTGAAAAGAAATGGCGTAGCGTGACCTTTCGAAGATGATTTGAGAAGAAAGAGGCCTCCGGGGCGACCTTCTCTCCATCTTTGATTAATTCTCAAAATTATTTTATATTTTGAAAAGTACTTGTTGTCATGTTTTATTTATAAATAAATAAAATGTTCAATTTGTATTAATCATAATTCTAATTATTTACAGAAAATAAGAAATTTAATTAATTGCTAAAAAGTCATAAAAAATTTGTTAATTGTTAGCTATATTAAAGGGATGTTTATCTATTTTTTGTTGTTACTATTATTCATATAAAATTTTTTTTTTATTTTTTTTATTTTCTTTATGTCATTGAGTTTCTGAAATATATTATAAAATGTGTCAAAAATTATTTACTAAAGAATTATGGTTGAATTGCATAAATTAATACAAATATAAACAAAAGAGAGAAAAATAAAAAACCTATTAGGGCTGTGATCCTACGCGGAGGAGGATTACCTACGCTACCTACATGTAAAGGCTTGATAGGTTGGCTTGGACGTGTGCTACTTGTCAGTCTATGGTTGGCTGGAGAGGATGGATGCATTGATCTCACGGTGGACTTGGTTGTACTGGATCAGTGCAGAAGGAGTATTGATTCTGTGTGGTGGCGACTCAGACACGTGGCAGAGCGTGGTTGGTGGAGACTGTAGGGTGCACCGCGCACAACGTGATCTCGCCCACAGGGGATCCCGTGCTCTCAAGGGCATGGTAATCTAGTGCAACCGGTTGCACCGTAGCTAGGACGCGTGTCACAAAGTGATTGGTTGACTCAGAAGTCAAATGAGATGTATGACTGGTAAACAGATCCAACGGACGGGATGCGAGGACAGGGAGGGTGCACGCGAATAACCGTAGGCGTGGCTGTACTGGATCACGCAGAATGAAAAAGGCTCTCTCCTTCTCACAGTGGCTGAGTTATTTTGCAAAGGGGTTTTTCACTTGAAAATTAATTTTTTTTGCAACCCTTAACCCTTTCACAAACCCTCTATTTATATTCATTTTTAACCCTAACTCAACCCTAATAAATTGCTAACAAACATAATCTCCACTAACCTACAATCCCAAATTAGTAGGCACAAACCAAGTCAGATTTGACTTGGTATTTTATTATTTTTTAATTCATTATCTTTTCATTTAATAAAAAGCATTTTAAATTGATTTATGTATTTATTTATTTATATTTATATATCCGAATTAATTCAGAAAAAATAAATAAAATATTTTTGAATTGTCTAAATTATTTTAAAAATATATTTTCGAAAAATTAAAATAAAAAATATTTTATTGTTTATTTTGAATTTAAAAGGGACATTTAGAATATGTCACTTATCTTATTTATTTTATAAATTCGAAATTAATTATAAAAATTATTAATTATAAAAATTAATAAAAAATATTTTTAATTATCTTTTATTTATTTTATAATAAAATTCGAAATAATAAATATTAAATATAATGTTTATCCTTTTTTTAGAAAACTGATTATATGCCTTTTTAGTGTCTATTTTAATTTAATTCTTTTTTATTATTTTTATTATTTTTGGTTAACCCAATCACATAGATTTAGGAACCTTATCAATATAAATTTAGTATTATTATTTTTGAATTTTCAGTTAACCTAATCACTTAGATTTAGTAACCTTAACAACATTAATTTATTTTGTTTTGTTATATGTTTTTATTTTTTATTTTTTAAAATGAAGCTTCTAAAAGGATATTCTCATTAACTTAAATTTAATTAATTTAGTAATTTTGAAAATGATTATAAAAATTTCATAAAAATAGTTTAATTATTTTTATTCATTAAATATTAAAATTTCGGAAAAAAAATTAAATTTGTTATTTTTCTTTTAAAATGTTTTGGGCCTTTTCTGGGCCGGACAAAATTGGGTGTTCACACCTGCCCCTCTTTACTTATTGCTTACCGGATAGCAAGCAAACAGAGGTTTGAGAGATATCATGGTAAGTAACCAGTAAAGAAGTGAACGTAATTTTGTCGACGCTCAGAAAAAGCCCATTAGGAAAGGTACCGAATTTGATGAAGCAGGTCGATGCTCTGCTGGTGGAACAGGGATTTGTTGAGGCAATTCCCGCACTTGCCATGATGGACCAAGGATTTGTTGAGGCAGTTCTCGTGCTTGCCGTGATGGACTAGGGATTTGTTGAGGCAGTTCCCGCGCTTGCCGTGATGGACCAGGGATTTGTTGAGGCAGTTTTCGCGCTTGCCGTGATGGACCAGGGATTTGTTGAGGCAGTTCCCGCGCTTGCCGTGATGGACCAGGGATTTGTTGAGGCAGTTCCCGCGCTTGCCGTGATGGACCAGGGATTTGTTGAGGCACCCATGTTGCCAAACGATTCAGAGATTTGCTGAGGCACCCGTGTTTCCAAACGATTCAGGGATTTGCTAAGGCACCCGTGCTGCCAAAGGGATTCAGGGATTTGTTGAGGCACCCATGCTGCCGAAACGATTTAGGGATTTGCTGAGACACCCATGCTGCCGAAACGATTCAGGGATTTGCTGAGGCACTATGCTGCCGAAACGATTCAGGTATTTGTTGAGGCACCCATGCTGCCGAAACGATTCAGGGATTTGTTGAGGCACCCACGCTGCCGAAAGGGTTCAGGGATTTGCTGAGGCACCCATGTTGCCAAAAGAAATCAGGGATTTGCTGAGGCACCCATGTTGCTAAAAGGAATCAGGGATTTGCTGAGGCACCCGTGTTGCCAAAAGGACTCAGGGATTTGCTGAGGCACCCATGTTGCCAAAAGGATTCAGGGATTTGTTGAGGCACCCGTGCTGCCAAATGATTCAGGGATTTGCTGAGGCACCCGCGTTGCCAAAATCATTCAGGGATTTGTTGAGGCACCTGTGCTGCCATAATGGAGGTTTTGGTGTGAAGTTAGAAAATTCACTTGCGGATTGTAATGTTCTGCACCGGTTATTAATGCTGACATTGTGTATGAATGTATGTATGATATGCAATTTTTGGTTTGTTTGTTTATTGTTTATAGGAATGATTTAGAGATGCATGCTTGAATGTTTGGTTATATGCAATGCAATAATTAGTTTGCGCTTATTAGAAGAATAGTATAACAATGCATGTTTGAATGCTTGGTTATATGCAATGCACTGTCTTGTTTGTTTGTTTGTGCTTATTAGAAGAATACTATAAGAATGCATGTTTGAATGCTTGGTTATATGCAATGCATTGTTTTGTTTGTTTGTTTGTGCTTATTAGAATAATAATGTAAATATGCATGTATGCATGACTAGTTATAGGCAATGCACTATATATTTTTTTTGTGTTTGTTTGTTTGTGCTTATAGGAAGAATAATTTGAATATGCATGTATGCGTGACTAGTTATATGCAATGAATGATTATGTCATGTTTTTTTTGTTTGTGCTATAATGATTGGTATATGAATGTGACTATGCCTTGAAAAATATAGTTATGCTTTAATGTATGTATGTCATGTATGATACAAATACTATATATAATGTTTGAATGGAATGAGGAGTAAGACTCGTGCACGATTGTTCTAATGCATCACTTATGGTGCAATTTGTTTTTTTATCTTGTGTATGAAATTCATCCAATTTTGTTGACTCGACTGAAGAGGTCCTTGTTGCTTGACGTTGATTAGTACCATCAAAATCTGCCCTAGTTTACTTGAAGATGTCTTTCTTTTAAGGTGATCCTTAAACCGCTTCAGTATGATCCTGTGGATAATGACTAAACCCCACTATTTCGTCTGAGTGTAGGTTTGCATAGAATTTCTCCCAAAAATGTTGATTCTTTTTGTAATAGCAAAAATTGCCCTAGCGTGCCTGTTATGAACTATTGTCTTCATTCAGGAGGCTACAACTTAACTTAGATTCTCCAAAAAGTTGACATAGTTTGGGTGATTGATGATATATAGTAGCAAGTCTTCAACTTGGGGTGTTCATTTAATTTCCCTAATTTTTGCCCAGAATACCATATGTAGGCATCTGTCGAGAATTCTCTCATTTTACTACGATCTCAAGCCGCCTCTGTAGGTTTTCGACTTAGGACCCCTCACCTTTTTCTAGGTTTCCCATATGGGTTTTCAACCTAACACTCTTTTGTTTTTTGTTTTTTGCTCTTTTCTTTGGACACCCTTAGATGTCACTCGATAGAAAGTGGAAGTTTTGAACAATGATTCGTTCTTTCTTCAAGATGTTTGATAAATGAAGATCTTTCTTGTGTCTGATTGAGATATTTTAACTTCTTGTGATTGATTGAACTAGTACAATCATGAGAAATCACTTATACATTGCTCCAGCTTTGGGCTCCTTTTAATTTTTCACAAGAAAATGGGATCAACCCAAAAACTGCCCCAGTTTTGGTTTCTTCTGACTTTCCACTATAAAATGTAATCACCACCAAAATTTGCCCCAATTTGGACTTCTTGTGACTTTCCACTGCCCCACTGTGATATAATCTGAGTCATTCTTATATCCATATTGATTTGGTAAGCTTAGATTGTTAAGTTATAGGCCATGAATCATCTGAAAATCTGCCTGAGTTTGAGAAGCTTCCAGTTTTCCTTTGCCTTTATTGCTCTTTATTTCATGCATAACGCTTTTTCTAAAACAATGATCATGCAAAGTTTGGTAAGTGTTTGGGCTATGAGTGGTGATGTGGTAGTGATGATAAAATTTGGGTTTGGCTTGGGTAGATATGATGGTGATGATGTTGATATAATTCAATTTGGGTTTGGCTTGGGTAGACATGGTGGTGATGATAGAATAGAATTTGTCTTTGGCTTTAAGAGTGATGGTGAAGGTATGAAGGATAGATGATTGATATTTAATTGTGGTTGATGATATTTAATTTGTGTTTGGGCTTGTGTTGATATGATGATGGTGATAATGAATGTTAACTTATGCATTAAAGATGAGATATTTTAACAAAATTTTACGAGACTTGTGGAGTCAGCGTTTTTTTTGTGTGGTCATGATGAACATCTTAGGCAAATAAGATTTCGACAAGGTCTTTTTATGCTTGTATCATGGCTAGGCTAAGGGTTTTCAAGAAAAGGATATAAGGCTCAAAATTTGTGTTTCCCATACCGACCATTCACCTTTCTTCTTTATCCTACTTTCAACATTTTTCAAACATGACATTCAACTATTGAGAGAATTTTTGACAAGGATGGCCTATGATTAAGGCGATAATTTTTCATTAAGGGTTTCTTTTGTGATCCTTGATATTGCACTTTTGCCTTAACTTTTGCCTGAGATATTAATTTAGGATTCTCAGCAGGCTTTTTTTTTGTTTATTATTATTTTTTTTGGCAAGGGACGTTCTTTTTATTTTCTCATCCTTCGGTCACATGATTGGTGTAAAATGATATTTTTCTTTAATAATTGAATGTCAAGGAAAACTATTGAAAAGCTACCCTCCCTGGGCTATTGAAATATTGAGGGTTATTCAAAAATTATCTCCTTTCATTATGTCTGGGCTCAAATGGGGTGACTAGGGATATCTCCATGGTGTTTATGAATTACAAAAAATGCCTTGTGTCATTAGAAAGATTTGCTTGAAGATGTACATCATTTTTTTTGTTCTTACATTTGCATCATTCTCCATTTTATTTTATTTTAAATCAAATATCTCACAGCAATGCATAGATTAATTTTATTTGGGTTTATTTGGTTATGTGTTCTTTGGATAAATATGGTGAGTGAAGTTAGTATGGTTAGGTATCAAATGGTGAAACTTGCATGATCAATGTATCAATATATACTTGTTAAAAAGATATGCATCTGAAAGTATATCTTTTTGAGTGGATGCTGGAATGGTTTAACCTTGAATGTAGTCCTCAGGTGAAGAAAAATTATCAAATTGGTCTCCAACTTTGCTAGGGTTGAAGATAATGCACTATCGAGTATGGACTCAACCACAAACTGGGAGTTCTCTATCTTCTTGAATGTCTTCGGTTTCAATATTGATGGCTTTCAGTCGAGTCTAACAGACTTATTCTTAAAATCAATCTTCCATTTATGAGTGTCCTTAGTAGTGTGATCATGAAATGCATGCAAAAAAATGATTTCGTATTGATGCATGATAGGCATGAAGTGATTTTTTATCATGTTACATGAATTGATGCAACCTATAACTGAAAATGATGCATGAAATGCAAGAAATGTGTATGACTAAATATATGTTTGGATGTATGGATAGTACAAGGACGCAAATCTTTTTATGATGCATGAGATGTGGGATGCATGTAATTTTATTTTTTCTTGAATGAATGAGACTGCTGAAAATGCAATTTATGATATGTATGACTTTGAATGCATGAGGTTATGATATATAGGAAGATGTGTGACATTTTTTATTTTTACGATAATGAATGAAGATATAAAAAATGGTTATTGAAATAATACAATCTTTGAATGAAGTTTTTTTTATGAATCTACGCATGAATGTATAAATAAATATGTGTATGAATAATGTACTTTTCATGAATGAATGAATGATTTTTTTCTCTTTTTATATAGTTTATTCTCATTTTTTGATGAATGTATGAATGAATGTATCATTTACTTATTTATTATTTTTTGATGAATGTATGCGTAAGTGAATTTATGTATGAGTAATGTGTTTATTTTTTTAAATTGCATGTATACGTGAGTGAATGGATGTTTAATAATTCATTATGCATGAATGAATGTGTAAGTCAATGAATGATTATTTTTCTTTATGAATACATGAATGAATTTTTTTTAGAATGATTGACTGAATGAATAAAATTAGATGGATGTATGATCATTATATTTGTAATTTTTTTAGAGAATGTATGATTTGTTTTTTAAAATGTATGCATGAATTAATGAATGAGTAGATGGGTGTATGAATAATGTATGCATAGATAATTGAATGAATGAATAAATGCATAAACTAGTTAATGAAGATTGTTATTTATTTAATGTGATGAATGAATAAGTCAATCAAAATTTTTTGTTGTTGAATGTATGGTTAAATGAATGAATGAATTTTTCTTTTTGCTTGCATGAATGAATGAATGTGTGATTAATATTTTTTTATGAATGTATGAAGGTAAAAATAGATGAGTATTTAAATGATGTATTTTATTTTTTATTTATTTTGAATGTATGAATGAGTAATGATTCGACGAGGGAATAAAAGTTTGAGTTATTTGTATATTGTTTTTATATGAATGAATGCATGAATCATTATTTTTTTGATGCATGAGTGAATGGATGGATATGTGAAATAATAAGAGAATGTATGAATGATTTAATTTTTTATTTTTTAAAATACATATATGTATGCATGCATGAATGAATTATTATCAATGATAGTTTTTTCTAGTTAGCATATGCATGGATGGAAATAAATTTTTGAATGTATGCTTTTTTATATATGTATTTGATGAATGAATAAATGCATGTATAAGTAGTAGATGATGAATTTTCATATATATATATATATATATATGCATGTATGAATGTATGTATAAGTCAATCAATAAAAAATTTCTTTTTGAATACATAAATCAATCAATGAAGATTTTTATTTTTGAATGCATAAATGAATGGATAATTGAGTGAATGTTTGAATATGTATTTTTTATGAATTCCCCTCACGGGTGCGATACTTTACGTGATTTTTATTTTATACGACAAAATTTTAAACAATAAGCTATAATACACACATCACAAAATTCACAACAAGTATAACATCCTATGACAAGGTTCTAACATACAATGGACGCCTTTGGCAAGTTCTAGACTCCCTATAAAGGTTCCCATATTGCATCTCTCGAATAGAGAAACCCAAATATTATGATGTTAGAAACAAGAGACCAACTCGAGCGGCTAACTCATAATAAGAGGTAACAATATGGGCGGTCCACATCACCAACACTTAGAAGCGACAAAGATCGCGACCAGTGAGGCTAGTGTCCCTTCTATCCAAAAAGGCATCACTAATACCCGGGTGTAGGGCATATATGTGTGCCTAAAATGTGTACATTATATATCACATAATAATAAAAAGAACACAAAAATGCACGTATAATTCATATATACACAACATATAATTACTAATTAAGAATGCAATTCATGCAATTAATAATTAAACATGCAATTTATACAATTAATAATTAAGCATGTCATTCATACAATTAATAATTGATCATGTAACAAATATCTCTACATACAATTAATAATTAAGTATGTAATTCATATAACTACTAATTAGGCATGCAATTTTCATATTTATAACATATAATTTATAATTAAGCATGTAATTCATATTTATATATACAATTAAAATTAATCATGTAATTCCTATTTATACATACAATTAATAATTCAACATGCAATTTTCAGATTTATACATATAATTAACAATTAAACATGCAATGTCATATTTATACATAGAATTAAAATTAAGCATATAATTTATAATTATACATATAATTAATAATTAAGCATGCAATTATTGGAAATTAACTAATCAACAAAATAGATAATAATAATAATGGTAAATGAACAGTCACATATTTTATTGATTATGGGCCGGACTCTCCCAAAAAAGTCCCCAGTGGAGTCGTCAGCTGTCGCGCCCCGATTTTCGGCTGCCGGCTGTAAGACTTTGTTTAGAGTCGCCACTACATTTTATAGTTAAAAATGTAGAAAAATATTTTAAGCCCAATTACCTTGGGCTTTGGATTTTTGATATCCAGGTTCGGGAGTCGGTTACAAGGTAGGGAAGGTATTAGCACCCTACCCGCCCGCCTTAAGCGGTACCCTTCATTAAAATGACATTATTATTATTATTATTACTTATTAAATTGTCAGATTAATTAGTTACTTATTATGAAAAAAAATATTTATTTTTATTATTAAGTCTGCCAATATTGACTTTGGTCCTACGCACCCCTTTTAAGGGGATCTAGGCTTACGTAGTTCTTTAAGTAGAAAAATATTTATTGGTTGAGGGTATTTTAATTAAAGAAAATATATTTTTTAGTCAAAATACCTATTTCGCAAGTTTTATTTATTATTGAAAAGAGTTTTGATTTGATTAATTTTTGTTATTTATTTAATTGAGAAAATAGAATTTAATTGATTTTGAGATTTAATCGATTGAAAAGAAACGGCGTAGCGTGACCTTTCGAAGATGATTTGAGAAGAAAGAGGCCTCCGGGGCGACCTTCTCTCCATCTTTGATTAATTCTCAAAATTATTTTATATTTTGAAAAGTACTTGTTGTCATGTTTTATTAATAAATAAATAAAATGTTCAATTTGTATTAATCATAATTCTAATTATTTACAGAAAATAAGAAATTTAATTAATTGCTAAAAAGTCATAAAAAATTTGTTAATTGTTAGCTATATTAAAGGGATGTTTATCTATTTTTTGTTGTTACTATTATTCATATAAAAAATTATTTTTATTATTTTTATTTTCTTTATGTCATTGAGTTTCTGAAATATATTATAAAATGTGTAAAAAATTATTTACTAAAGAATTATGGTTGAATTGCATAAATTAATACAAATATAAACAAAAGAGAGAAAAATAACAAACCTATTAGGGCTATAATCCTACGCAGAGGAGGATTACCTACGCTACCTACATGTAAAGGCTTGATTGGTTGGCTTGGACGTGCGCTACTTGTTAGTCTATGGTTGGC
Source organism: Lupinus angustifolius (assembly GCF_001865875.1). NCBI lineage: Eukaryota > Viridiplantae > Streptophyta > Magnoliopsida > Fabales > Fabaceae > Lupinus > Lupinus angustifolius. The sequence goes on along the minus strand of NW_017722221.1, from coordinate 1,636 downwards.
TGGAGAGGATGGATGCATTGGTCTCACGGTGGACTTGGTTGTACTGGATTAGTGCAGAAGGAGTATTGATTCTGTGTGGTGGCGCGTATGAGCTGACGTTTGCACCTTCAGATGAATGGAGGAGATCTGCGGGTGCACAGTCTTGGAAATAAGCACGACCGCAGGGGAATAGATGGTGGGTAGAGGCGCCCTTCTTGAGTGTGCATGCGTCTACGCGTGCAAGTGTAGACCTGCATGCGTGTCAAGTTCTTATTGGATCTGGTTTCTGGTCAACAGAAGCAACATGATGAAGACCGATCTAGTGGCTTGTGGGAAGGCTGCACGGTGTTTTCAATGGTCTCGCTTACACTGGATCAGAGTCTTCTTCACCTCTCACCCACCATCTTCTCTCTATGTGTGTGCAGTTTTTTATTTAAAAATTTCTACCACAATTTTGTTTTTTATTTTTGGAACCCTTAACCCATTCACAAACCCTCTATTTATATTCATTTTTAACCTAACTTAACCCTAATAAATTGCTAACAAACATAATCTGCACTAACCTACAATCCCAAATTAGTAGGCACACACCAAGTCAGATTTGACGTATTTTATTATTTTTTAATTCATTATCTTTTCATTTAATAAAAAGCATTTTAAATTGGTTTATGTATTTATTTATTTATACTTATATATCCGAATTAATTCAGAAAAAATAAATAAAAATATTTTTGAATTGTCTAAATTATTTTAAAAATATATTTTCGAAAAATTAAAATCAAAAATATTTTATTGTTTATTTTGAATTTAAAAGGGATATTTAGAATACGTCACTTATCTTATTTATTTTATAAATTTGAAATTAATTATAAAAATTAATAAAAAATCTTTCTAATTATATTTTATAATAAAATTCGAGAAAATAAAATTTAAATAAAAATAAAATATAATGTTTATTCCTTTTTTAGAAAAATGATTATAGGCTTTTTTAGGGTCTATTTTAATTTAATTCTTTTTTTACTATTTTTATTATTTTTGGTTAACCCAATCACCTAGATTTAGGAACCTTATCAACATAAATTTAGTATTATTATTTTTGAATTTTCAGTTAACCTAATCACTTAGATTTAGGAACCTTAACAACATTAATTTATTTTGTTTTGTTATATGTTTTTATTTTTTATTTTTTAAAATGAAGCTTCTAAAAGGATATTCTCACTAACTTAAATTTAATTAATTTAGTAATTTCGAAAATGATTATAAAAATTTCATAAAAATAGTTTAATTATTTTTATTCATTTAATATTAAAATTTCGGAAAAAAAAATAAAATTTGTTATTTTTCTTTTAAAATGTTTTGGGCCTTTTCTGGGCCGAACAAAATTGGGTGTTCACACCTATGATGAGTTCTTTAGGGTCTCGCAGTGCCAAAATGCAAAAGAAATGTGGGACACTTTACAAGTGATTCACGAAGGCACTAGCGAAGTCAAGCGCGCTAGATTAAATGCACTGACCCACGAATATGAGCTATTTCGCATGTTACCCAGCGAATCAATCAGTGATATGCAAAAGCGATTTACTCATATTTTTAATCATTTAGTTGCTCTAGATAAATCTTTTGCCAGAGGTGAACTAACTAATAAAGTTTTGCGTTGTCT
>NW_017722220.1:0-354 GCF_001865875.1 Lupinus angustifolius | reverse complement strand
TAATAGGTGACATATCTACGGGAGTGGTAACCCGTAGTTCCTTACGAAATTTCTGTAATTTTGTAGCTTTTGTATCCCAGATTGAGCCTAAGACCGTTGATGAGGCCATTAAGGATGTGCACGGGGGTATAGCTATGCTTGAAGAGCTAAACCAGTTCGAGCGTAACAGTGTTTGGGACTTGGTCCCTAAACCTAAAGATCATCCCGTGATTGGTACTCGATGGGTCTTCGGAAATAAACTTGATGAATCAGGCTTCATCATTCGAAATAAGGCACGCTTGGTGGCCAAAGGCTACAACCAGGAGGAGGGTATCGATTATGACGAAACCTACGCTCCTGTAGCCAGATTAGAGG
>NW_017722219.1:0-506 GCF_001865875.1 Lupinus angustifolius | reverse complement strand
TTCTTGAACGGTTACATTCAAGAAGAAGTTTATGTTGACCAACCGCCTGGTTTTGAAAATTTTAAATATTCGAACCACGTTTATAAACTTAAAAGGCACTCTATGGTCTCAAGCAAGCACCTAGAGCTTGGTGTGATAGACTTAGTACCTTTCTTTTAGAAAAAGGGTTCGAGAGAGACTTGGTTGACACAACGCTTTTTATTAGAAAATCAGAAAATCATGTATTGCTTGTACAAATCTATGTAGATGACATAATATTTGGATCTACTAATGATATCTTGTGTAGAGAATTTTCTGAGATGATGCAGGGGGAGTTCGAAATGTCTATGATGGGAGAACTCACATTCTTTCTAGGATTGCAGATAAAGCAGCTAGAAAGTGGGATATTCATCCATCAGGCGAAATACTGCAAAGAGCTACTCAAGAAATTTGACATGGATAAATGTAAGGAAGCTTCCACTCCTATGGCATCTGCTAGCTACCTAGATAAGGACGATAAAGAAAAA
>NW_017722218.1:0-1578 GCF_001865875.1 Lupinus angustifolius | reverse complement strand
CCATTAAATGCGATAATACAAGTGCCACAAACCTATCCAAGAATCCCGTTTTGCATTCTAGAACAAAGCATATAGAAATTAGACCTCATTTTTTACGTGATCATGTACAAAAAGGTGACCGCGTTCTTGAATTTGTTGAAACTTCTAAACAGTTAGCAGATATTTTCACCAAGCCCCTTCCACGGGATACTTTCTTTGTTCTAAGGAGAAAACTTGGAATTCTTGATGAACAATATCTTGATTAAAATTGTTTAGTTGTTTGAATTATTATCTTGCCTCTATATGCCTATTTGTCTCTTGTTTAAATGATATATGTTGAAATGCAAAATTATATCTCTTGATTAACTCTGTTCGTGATTACAAATGTTTCGATTAATCCGTTACAATGCATGCTTGAGTCCTAAAAAGTTGAAACCATTCTGTTGCCTAAAAATCACTCTTTACTGTGTTTAATCGATTAAACACTTGGTGTTAATCGATTACCTGGGCATCAGTTTTTGAAAAATCAAATTTTACATGATTTTAATCGATTAAACCTGCCCGTTAATCGATTAAAACTAGTATTTTAAAGGCAGAAAGCATCTCGGTTTTACACTTTTTTCGGCATTTTCTCAACCTCTTTTATGCTTTGAGTCTCTGAATCAGTAATTCAACTAATCCAAGTGCACTAAGGTAGGAAAAACCTCATCCTAACCCTCTCAAACCATCAAGAAATCTCACTTTATCATCCTCATTCCACTACATTCCCAATTTTCCACCAAATTAAACCCTAGGTTAGGTTTGCCTCAATCCTTCTCTGTTCATTCAAACATCATTTTCGGGTTCAACAAATAAAATGGAGCAAGGTCACACAAAAAGGGTCAAGACTACAGCTAACCGTGTACGAAGAATGGAAGCCGGTTCATCTTCCACTCGGGACCGCGGTGACCCTTATTACTCACTCATCTTGCAAGAAACCCGTTTGGCAAAATTCGAAGGTCGCAAACCCACGTACGTAAGGTATGTCGATTTAACCTGGTTGGCGGAACAGAACTTTAGTTTCCCGCATGATATGGAGGCTCAGGGAGCCGTTCAATTTCTGGAATTAAAGGGACAAGTTTACCCTGCTCTAGTTAGGGAATTTTATGCGAATTTTAGATATAAGGATGGAAAGTACTGGTCTATGATTTCTGGTAAATTGTTTGAGCTTAATGATGATCTGTTTATGAATGTTGATGGTTTATCATCTTCTGGTTATGGAATAGGAGATTGTTCCTAGGTTAAGGATAACCTTGATCCTACTGAGGTTTGTAAGTCATTCCTTCGAGGTCCTCACTTGTATATTCAAGGTCATCTGACCAAAGCTGGGTCGTTATCTGTTGAGAACAGGTTGTTGCATTATGTTATTGCTTACATTTCGGTACAGAGGAACACAAATCACACACAGCCTACTGTGAACGATTTGTGTTTCATGTATGCTGTGAAGAATAATGTAATGATCAACTGGCCTGAGGAGATTTTGAAAATCATGTACAGTGTGTCATTGTCTCAGTCGAAGCTGCTTCCCTATAGTATTTTCATTTCACGCATTGTGGATTA
>NW_017722217.1:0-240 GCF_001865875.1 Lupinus angustifolius | reverse complement strand
GCCTCATTCATAAAATGGGTATATACAAGTATGGTACTACTTGGCAATACTAGGAGGACTACACTACTTTTGATCTGGGATTGTCCAATGATGATAATCTAGGTGGCATGGGTGATCAGAATGCTATAACTCAGGGGGAGCCTTCTGGAACAACACCTCAGGACTCTGCTTTTGGTTTAGCTCAGATGGAAGCTATGGAGCAACGGCTTAACAACCGTATGGATCTTCACTTCCAAGGGT
>NW_017722216.1:0-224 GCF_001865875.1 Lupinus angustifolius | reverse complement strand
CAACTAATACATTGTCATATTGCATGAGTTTGTATTAGGTGTTTAGAGTAAAGTCTTACTTGTTAAATATGAGCTTTGTAATTGCTTAAGCGTACTCTATAGTTTTATTGTGAAAAATTGTTGTAACACTGGGAATCTCAAGGTGTCGTATCACCTAAGAGATTGAGTTGTATCTTCATATTGCTTAGAGTTCTTGATAAGGAAAGAACAGAGGTTCTTGGCTG
>NW_017722215.1:0-10176 GCF_001865875.1 Lupinus angustifolius | reverse complement strand
TGTATAGTAGAATTAATTGCTATATTCTGTATCTGTGCTATACTGTTAATACTCTGATAAAATTGTAAGCTTTGTGTATTCATTTCATTATCGGTTAATTGTTGTGCAAGTAATCGAATCTGCCTAAGCTTACTGTTTCTGTTTTAATCGATTAAGTCAAGTGCATTAATCGATTATCCTCATTCTTTTAATCGATTAAATTGGGGTGATTCAAAAAGCGGATATTCTAACCACTGATACCTATTCAACCCCCACCCCTTCTAGGTGTATCGTAACCACTGATACCTAACAATCTACGTATGAGTCTTTCCTCGTGCCTAATCAAGACTTTAATGTAAGAATGAGATTGAAACTAAGAGGGGGTGAATTATTTGACTTAAAATTATGGCCACTTTTTCTGCAAAATCAAGAGTTAAAGTGCAGCAGAAAATATATGCAGAAATTAAACAAGTAAATAATCAAAGAGATAAGTGTTGAGTTTCAAAAAGCGGATATTCTAACCGCTACACCTATTCAACCCCCACCCCTTCTAGGTGTATCGTAACCACTGATACCTAACAATCTACGTGTGAGTCTTTCCTCGTGCCTAATCAAGACTTTAATGTAAGAATGAGATTGAAACTAAGAGGGGGTGAATTATTTGACTTAAAATTATGGCAACTTTTTCTGCAAAATCAAGAGTTAAAGTGCAGCAGAAAATATATGCAGAAATTAAACAAGTAAATAATCAAAGAGATAAGGGAGAAGAGAGTTCACATGGATTTTTATACTGGTTCACCTTCTTGTCCACAGAAAACTACGTCCAATACTCTTGCAACACAAGAGATTTCTTCACTGAAGATTATTAGTTGCAATTACAATATCTCACCCCGAGATCTCTATGTACCTTACACACTCCCTAATCCTTATTCACTCTTGGAAAAACACTTTTCCAAGTAATTCTGATCCCTTTTCTTATTACACCCTTGTGAAAGAAAGTATTTTGCAATAGAAATGAAGAATGTATAACAATGGCGGATTGCCTTTACAAGTTCGAAAGTAATGTAACTTGCAATCCAATCAACTCTTTTGTATACTTGGTAATAATGCTCTTTATAAGTTGGTAAACTTTGAAACACTTTACTTTAAGCAACTTCAGAAAAGTTAACTTTGAAAGTTTAAGAACTAGATGCCAAAAGTGCAGAAAATAATTTCAAATGTGTGTAAGAGCTTTTAAAATTTGTATCATAGTTGTGTGTTTGTGTTGTGAGATTCAATGCTTTTAAATAGACTTTCCAATCACCCATAGTGCCTTTACGAAAAGGTAGGAATAGATTGGAGTGAAGACATTTCGTTTGGGATGAAAACCTTTCATTTTGAAATCTGAAATCTGATACAATAGCTCTTAGTAATCGATTACAACCAGTGGGTAATCGATTACCCAAACATTCCGTCCATTCGACATTTAAATTCGATTTAGAGTAATCGATTACAACAAGTCAGTAATCGGTTACTCAACTTCATTAAAACTGGTAATCTGTTTCTCAAAGACAGTAATGGATTATTCTGATCAGTTTTAAGTTGGATAACGCTTTTCTCACACACGATGACTCAACTATGAAATTGCTCCTCAAAGACTTTACGTTACTCATCATTATCAAGAAGCCTTATCAAATCCAAAGGGTTGGACTCCAAATATGAAGTTCCTTGGTTCCTTTGAGTCACATTTGTGCGTTGCTTCTTTGATCTAGAAGAGGAAGCCATGGATTGAGGTTTTTGAGTTTTTAGGTTTTTGGGTTTTGGAGATTTGGGGGTTTTTGATTTAAGCCACTAAACACGAAAATGATGGTGTAAAAGTGTTTAGAGTTGAAAATGTGTTATGAATAGACACAAAATCACCCAAAACAGATTAAAAGTAAAGACTTTAGGGATTGAGCATGAGTTGAGGAAGAAGATGAGTTTGAAATTTTTTAAAAATGCAGAAAAATCACATATAACTGCATAGAGTAGTCGGTTACTCACTTTGAGTAATCGGTTACTTAAATTAAAAAATTTAAAATTTTCAAACATCACCTTTGAGTAATCGATTACAGGATTTGCGTAATCGGTTACTGAAACTACGTGTTTAACCCTGTAATCGGTTACTCTCCAGAGTAATCGGTTATTGACCCCATTGTTTTTTTATTCTAAGCATACTGATGCTATGAAAATAATTTTTGACCCACAATTTGAAATTTTTAAACATAAATAAACACTCTTAAGTACAAGTAGGCATGAGATAAACATAATGAAGCACACATATAATCATGTTAAGATAGGTAAGCTTCATCAAGAATGCCTAATTCTCGTCTAATTTTGTAAAAAGGTTCTTTAGCCAATGGTTTAGTGAAAATATCTGCTAGTTGGTTATGAGTATCAACGAATTCAATGATCACATCTTTCTCTTGGACATGGTCCCTAAGGAAGTGATGTCGTATATCTATGTGTTTGGTTCTATAATGCATAACTGAATTCTTAGTGAGGTTTATAGCATTCGTATTGTCACATCTTAGAGGAGTGCATCCTAAGTCTAAGCCATCAACTTGAAATTGTTCCTTAAGCCACAACACTTGGGCACAAAAACTACCTGCTACTATATATTCAGCTTCAGCAGTGCTTAGGACAGCACATGCTTGTTTCTTGCAAGACCAAGAGACTAAAGCATTTCCTAAAATGTGACAAGTACCACTTGTACTTTTCCTCTCAGTTTTGCATCCAGCAAAATCTGAATAACCAACCAAATCACATATACTTCCTTTTGGATACCACAACCCAACGTCAGTTGTGTGCTAAGTGCCAAAATACCTAATTTTCATACACTTTCATGGCACTTATCCTTGGATAAATTGAGAAAACCAACTTAATTGAACACGTTTTGGATAAAATATCACAATCTTGTATATATGCTTTGTATATTTCTTTTGTACTGTATTTTGTAGGATTTAGGTAGAAAAGAGAAGAATTTATCAAAGGTTTACAAAGTGCTCAAAATAGGCCAAAATCCTCAACACATAAGCATGACTCGTCAAAATTTGGCCTATGTAGAGTCAGCATGAAGCTGCTCACTAAGCCTTGGACCAAACCCATGCCCAGCGTGACCTAGACACCAACCTGGCACGGTCAGAAGCAACCTGGAGCTGTCAGAACACAAGCTTGGCACAAGCCAACCTTCTCAAGCAGACAGCTTAGCATAGCACCTGGACCGCCCAGCTTGGAACCACACACCTGACCAAATCAGCAAGCACCAGGCCACATCACCATCAGCATGGTTAAAACTGCTCAAGCAGGCAGCTGAGCGGTGCCACATAAGCGCCTGGTGGTGTGCACCCAGCAACTTGGTCAAATTGACTTAGCCACCAAGCAACCTTGACATCATGATGACCTCACTCCAAGTAGCGTCCATAGACTTTTCAAAGGTAGCTCACAGTAGTTGGGCCAGTAGCTCACAACTAGCTTGGGTGAGACAACCTCAAGCAGTTGACTAAGCTGCTTGGCCATGAACAAACCCATGCTGAAGGGTTTGGTCAACAACTTGGCGGTGGAAGAGAGCAGCTTGGTAGTGGGAAGAAACTCCTATAAATAGGAGGGAACCTCAAAGGAAAAATACATTCATTCTCATTCAAAAGTTCACATTCTCACATTCCCTCCTACATTCATACACTTGAATCGAAGTCTTCTCTTCTTCTTCTTGTAATTTTCTTGGATAATTTCCACTCCAAAGTAGTTTAGGTAAGTGTAGTTTTTAGTTTTTCTTTCTTAATTCAGAGGAGAAAGGAGATGGCAAATGAGATGCAAAAACATAATTTTGTAATCTCATTTGAGACCAAAAGCATCTCATCCATGGATAGATGGCTCATGCTCCTACAAATTGACTTGGATTATGGTGTAATTTCTTCTCTTTAAGTTATAATCTTTCGAAATCAATGCATTCAAGTTATTAGTTTTTGGTTAAGTTTTGATTCTTTATGAAGTTCTTAATGCGGTTTTAGCTTGATCACCTAAAACTTGATCTCAAGATCCAAAATGCTTCTTCTTAAAGTGTTGACAAGTGAACTATAACGTATAACCTACACCTTAGTTCACTTTAGCATCTATTTTAAGCAACTTATGTTCAAGGCTAAATAAAGTTAATGGAGCCTGAAGTAGGGTGTGACAACCTGCTCCGACGAGTGGCACTTAACTATTATTTAGTGTATTTCATAATGTTTGAAAATCATCTTATCATTCTAGGACACTAGATGAAGGATTTAGAAATGATGAATGGACTTAACTGAAGGTATAACGCATAACTTGTAATGTTTTCAAAATCCATTAAGTGTAGAAACGAATCCATATTTCCAAACCAATTTCCTCCTCAAGAATTTGTGCATAATAGTTGTTTTATGTTTATGTTTACTTGTCAATATTTCTTAAAGAAAATAAATCAAAAAGATGTTTAAACATTATTAGTAATATAACATGTTTATAATAATATTCTATTAGGCAATTTCTTGTGTTTCGATATAACCCTATACTATACTAAAATTGAATAATGAAAGAGATGCAAATGTAAAATAGTAAAGTGTTAACTTATAAATTTTATTTGTTGACAAAGAAAGAAACCTTGAATCAAAGTGCAATTTAATTCATAAGTTGTATCTTTGTGAGAAGGAAAAATACACAGTTATAATGAGTGATCTAACTACAAACTTTTACTTTCAGTCATTTACATTTCCGCAACTAACATTTATTTTCTATCATTTAAATTCTGCAGCTAACTATTTATTGCTTTATTTATTCTTTATACTAACCCTTCGAAAGAAGTGGTACGATTAACTTCTAACTTTATTCTTTTGTCATTTTATTATTCTTTGATACCAACCTTTCATAAGAAATGGTATGGTTAATTTAATAAAATGAGACCGACCTTTACGATTTGGTTAAAAGGAACCCGAAAAGGGAGTAAATAAATAAAGTCACTAACTAATTAAATATGACTCATTATCACTTGTATTAATTTGCTAAATTCATACCATTAAACTAGAGTTGGAATTCATTCCAACAAAGTCGAGATGGTAAGAAATTGTTAATAATTCAATAAAGCTATGTTTTTGATTAAAGGAACATTCTTGAAACCATTATACCGGCATTTGAATTTATTCCAACAAAGCCGAGATGGCGATCAAAGAATTGACCCGTCAGTAAATAAAACAATCAGAAACTTGTTGCTTCAATAAAGAAAGCATTGAATATACTCTTTCAAAAAATTGGCAACACTGCCGGGGAATTGCTAAATAATTGAATTTATTATTTATCATGCTATATTATTAATAATTCTGCACAAAAAAATCCTTTTCACTTTTGTACAAATTAATTTTAATTCTAAGTTTATATACTTTTCTACTAATCTTTCTTTGAAAATAGGCATATGTCCTTGTTATTGTTTTATTTCAAGAAAATGGATCAACATATCAACATCCAAAATGAAATAGACAATTTCTTAAAGGAGTTTCAACAGAAGCTCAACAAAGTGCACCAAAAGTTACAAACACTACCAAACCAATTGGAGGAACAACACTTTGGTGTCATGGTTGTGTAAATCAACAATCTGTTTGTTTCATCAGTAACCACTCAGCATCACACCTACCGCAAAGCAAAATGTAGGTGATACTTGAGCAATTCATGCAGAAAACCACCAACCATCAACAAATCACCAACATTGCTATTATAAAATATGGGGAATCAACTCAGATACATAGCTTAACATCATTTAGCTATTTCAGAGCATTGTAGAAGTATCAAAACAATAAGTAGAAAAACGGTGGGAGGGGTTATTGAAAAATCAAAAGAAAATGGAAAAGAAGAAAAACAAAAACAAAAAAGAAGAAAAACAAAAAAATGTATATAAAATAGATACACCAGAAACTAGCGGGGAACAAAAAGAAGAAAAACAATACCCGCTAGTTCAGAAAAAATACCCTATCCCCAAGTTCCATCAAATATCAAGAAGGAAGAACAATTTGCTCGATTTATGGAAATATTCAAGACATTACAAATCAGCATTCCTTTCTCTGAGGCCTTGGAACAAATGCCTACTTATTCCAAGTTCATGAAAGAACTACTATCAAAGAAGAGGAAACATCAGGAGCAAGAAATTATCCAACTCAATGCAACATGCAGCATGATTCTTCAAACAAATGTCCCTCACAAGCTAAAAGATGCAGGAAGCGTAATTATTCCGGTGACAATTGGGGAAGTTTCAATAGGCAAATCACTAGTTGATCTTGGAGCAAGTGTTAGCCTAATGCCACTTTCAATGATGAGGAGAATAGGGGGTTGCAACTAAAACCAACCAGAATGTCTCTGCAACTTGCTGACATATCCATTAAATATCTGGAAGGAGTTGCAGAAGATGTGTTAGTAAAAGTGGATAAGTTCTTGATTCTTGTAGACTTTGTCATTATTGATATCTCTGAAGATGTAGAAATCCCGCTCATTCTGGGACGTCCATTCATGAGAACAACAAAAATGGGGATAAATATGGAAAATGGCAAACTGATAGTTCGAGTAGAAGATGATGAAATTCAGTTTGACATTTTGAAGGCAATGCATCATCCAAGAGATAAGGGGCAATGTTTCCAGATTGATATTCTTGAACAAATCTACTTAGAACAGCCTAAGCCTAATAACTCTTGGGACATGCAAGAACATAATCTTGAGGACGGAAAAAAGAACAATTGATCAGAAATCCCTCTGATAATCAAATTTCTCCTGAACTAGATCAAGGTGGAGATGAGAAAAAGAACCAGAACCATAATTGAAGGAGTTATCATCACATTTAAAGTATGTATTTCTAAAAGGTGACCCCCACAAACTAGTTATCATCAGCAACTTGCTATCCATCTTGGAGGAAAACAAGTTGATACAAGTCTTGGAAAGGCACCAACAAGCAATTGGTTGGACTTTGAAAGATCTAAAAGGAATCAGTCATTCTTATTGCATGCACAAAATTATGATGGATGATGATTTCAAACCAATAGCTCAACCACAAAGGAGGCTCAATCCGACAATGAAAGAAGTTGTTCGTAAGGAAGTGGTAAAACTACTAGAAGCTGGAATGATTTACCCCATTTCTGACAGCAAATTGGTAAGTCATGTGCAAGTAGTACCGAAGAAAGGAGGAATTACAGTAATCCGAAATGACAGCAATAAGCTCGTTCCAACTCGAGTTGTTACTGGTTGGAGAGTATGCATAGATTACCGTAAACTCAATGCGGCTATTAGAAAAGACCACTTTCCCATGTCCTTCATAGACCATATGTTAGAAATATTATCAAGGCGGGCCTTCTACTGTTACCTAAATGGTTATTGAGGATACAACCAAATTTTTGTAGATCCACAAGATCAAGAAAAGACAGCATTCACTTGTCCTTTGGTGTCTACGCCTACAAAAAGATGCCATTCAGATTATGCAATGCTCCAACTACTTCTCAAAGATGCATGCTAGCTATTTTCGCCAATTTGGTGGACAAATGCATCGAGGTCTTCATGGAGGATTTTTTCAATATTTGGAGATTCTTTTGATATATGCCTAAAGAATCTGGAGACAGTCTTGGAAAGATGTGTTGAGACAAACCTGGTACTAAATTGGTAGAAATGCCATTTCATGGTCACCGAAGGCATTGTTTTGGGGCACGAAATTTCAAGAAAAGGAATAAAGGTAGATAAAGCAAAAGTAGAAGTCATAGAGAAGCTTCCACCATCAACAAATGTTAAAGACTTCAGAAGCTTTCTGGGACATGCTGAATTCTATGGACGTTTTATCAAAGATTTCTCCAAAACAGCTAACCCCTTTGCAACCTTCTCCTAAAATATTCCACTTTTAATTTTGATGATTCTTGTTTAGAAGCATTCAATTCTTTAAAAAATTGCTTGGTAACTGCCCTTGTCATAATTGCACCACACTGGGATCTACCTTTTGAATCAATGTGTGATGCCAATGATTACGCAGTTGGTGCAGTTTTGGGACAGAGGAGGGAAAAGGTTTTCCATGCAATAAATTATGCTAGCGAAGTTTTAAATGATGCACAAGTTAACTATGCCACTACAGAAAAGGAATTGTTAGCTATTGTATTCGCATTAGAAAAATTTAGAAGTTATTTGATTGGGGCAAAAATAATTATTTTTATTGATCACGCTGCAATCAAATATCTACTAAAGAAACTGACTCCAAGCCACGGTTAATACATTTGGTGCTACTTTTGCAAGAATTTAACTTGGAAATCCGTGAGAAAATTGGGAAAGATAATCTTGTGGCAGATTATTTGTCAAGATTAATCAATGAAGAAGTCACAAAAGAAGAGAGAGAGAAATAGCTGAAGCATTTTCGGATGAAAATTTATTTCTCCTTCAAGAACGACCATGGTTTGCTAATATAGCCAACTATGAGGCCTCAAGAATTATTCCTGATCATTTCAACTATCAGCAAAAGCGAACATTTCTCAAGGAAGTCAACCATTAAGTTTGGGATGAGCCATATTTATTCAAAGAAGGAACTGACAACATCATTCAAAGATGCATTGATTCAACTGAGGCACATAAAATTCTACAATGGAGAAAGAATTGTTGCAAAAGTCCTCCACTCTGGTTTTTTCTGGCCCTCAATTTTTGAAGATGCCAAAAGCTTTGTTCAAAAATGTGATGCATGCTAGAGATATGGCAGAATTGGGAAATGAAATGCCCTTACAAAAAATTTGGAAATAGAAGTTTTTCATTGTTGGGGTATTGATTTCATGGGCCCTTACCCATCATCATTTTCAAACGAATACATCTTGGTGGTTGTTGACTATGTTTCTATATGGGTAGAAGCATTAGCAACGCCAAAAGCGGATGGAAAAACGGTTATAAATTTTTTGAAGAAAATATTTATACCCACTTTGGAACGCCGAGAGTGCTTATAAGTGATGGAGGGTCCCATTTTATAAACTCCCAATTGCGCAAAGTTTTAGAATTTTATAATGTTAGACATAAGGTAGGATCACCTTATCATCCACAAACCAATGGGCAAGCAGAGGTATCCAACAGAGAATTAAAGAGAATTTTAGAAAAACAGTCTCTTCCTCAAGGAAATATTGGTCACAAAAGTTAGATGACACTCTTTGGGCATATAGAACTGCATATAAATCACCAATAGGCCAAACCCCATACCAAATAGTTTATGGGAAAGCTTGTCATTTACCAGTTGAATTGGAGTATAAAGCCTATTGGGCACTTAAGTTTTTAAATTTTGATTTGAATGATGCAGGAACAAAATGAAAGAATCAACTACATCAATTAGAATAAATGAGGTTCCAAGCTTATGAATATTCAAGACTTTATAAAGAAAAGGCTAAAAAGTACCATGACTCTAAAATTCGAAGGAAAAATTTTTACAAAGGTAAAAAGGAACTTTTGTTCAATTCAAGATTGAAGCTGCTTCCGGGAAAATTCAAGACTAGATGGTCCGGGCCATTTGTGATAAAAGAAGTTAAAGAATATGGAAAAGTTGAATTATAAGATCCAAAGTCTCAAATGACTTGGACAGTGAATGGACAGAGGTTAAAACCATACTTGGGTGATGAATCAGGCTCCATCATCGAAATTGCATCAGAATAACCTCTACCAGGAGTCTAGCTATTGACATTAAACAAGCACTTGCTGGGAGGAAACCCAGTAATTGGTTAGTTTTTAAATTTCTTTTTAATATTATGTTTTAATTAAATTTGTGTTTAAATATTATGTTATTCTTTAGAAAATTTCATATGCATCAAACATCTCCTTTAAACCAATTTTTTCATTGGCTTGAGGACAAGCCATCATTTAAAGAGGGTGAACATGGTTTAATGCATATGAAATTTTTTAAATAAAGTTAATAGTATATGTAAGATTGTATTGTTATTTAAAAAGTAATTTGATTATCCTTGAAACTCAAAAAAAAAATCAAAATCCGAAATCAAATGATTTAAAATGCAAAGCATATCTTGACTTAAGCTTTTATTGAGAAAATTGAGATATATGCTAAACTTTTGCTGAAAAAATCACATAATGTCACAACTTCAAAAAATTTTGCAAATGAAAGTTAAATTTGTGTAACATGATCTTTGCAAACATTTTTTAAATCAAGAAGTGTAAATCCTAGCC
>NW_017722214.1:0-403 GCF_001865875.1 Lupinus angustifolius | reverse complement strand
TTATATTTTCGAAAAATTAAAATCAAAAATATTTTATTGTTTATTTTGAATTTAAAAGGGATATTTAGAATACGTCACTTATCTTATTTATTTTATAAATTTGAAATTAATTATAAAAATTAATAAAAAATCTTTCTAATTATATTTTATAATAAAATTCGAGAAAATAAAATTTAAATAAAAATAAAATATAATGTTTATTCCTTTTTTAGAAAAATGATTATAGGCTTTTTTAGGGTCTATTTTAATTTAATTCTTTTTTTACTATTTTTATTATTTTTGGTTAACCCAATCACCTAGATTTAGGAACCTTATCAACATAAATTTAGTATTATTATTTTTGAATTTTCAGTTAACCTAATCACTTAGATTTAGGAACCTTAACAACATTAATTTATTTTGT
>NW_017722213.1:0-8189 GCF_001865875.1 Lupinus angustifolius | reverse complement strand
CCCCCCCCTTCTAGGTGTATTGTAACCACTGATACCTAACAATAGACTGTTGATCGACATAATTTATCGTTTGAGAAATTTCATGTATTACATGAAAATATTATATCTAAGGTTTCATTCTCAAGTTTCAGCTCATCTAATTCTTTATGTAATAGGACTATTTTTTGTTCATTTAGAAGGATTACTCGTTTTCTATCAGAACTAATCCTAGCTAATTTTTTAATTCTTCATGCAATTCGACATAAGCATTATACAAATCCTCGTATGGAGGTGAATCATCAGAAGAAGAAGATGAAGTGTTAGAGTATACCTCAATATTTACCTCATTTGGATTTGAGTCGCAAGCTTCATTTATTCTGGTAATTTGGAATACTTAGGCGGTCTCCTCTTCATTTGAGTTTCTTGATGTCGTATCCTCCTCTGGTTCGTCCCAGACGATGTAGGCCTTCTTTTACTTGAAGTCCCGAGGAGCGCTCTTCTCCGAATCAACTTTTTTGAGGTAAGTACGACATTGAAATATCATGTGTCCTGGCTTACCACAATCGTTTCATCATCAATATCTGAATCAGACTAAGCATCTTCTTTCTCTTCAGTAGGTTGAGACGTTGTTGCTTTAAGATATATGCATTTCTTCTTGCAGTCTGATTCCTTATGCATCGTCAAGCGCCCAAGTTCCATCTCGTGCTCTTAAAGCTTTCCAAATAGTGTTGCCGAAGGCATGGAGTCATTATCCTTGGATTCCATGATAGTTGTACCTTTAGGTTACCATCTCCTGTCAAGACAACGTAAAATTTTATTTGTTAGTTCTCCTTTGGTCAAAGATTCATCTAGAGCAACTAAATGGTTTACTATATGTGTGAATCGTTTTTCCATGTCACTGATAGATTCACTCGACAACATACGAAACAACTTGTACTCCTGTGTCAGGGCATTCATCCTGGAACGCTTGACTTCGCTAGTGCCTTTGTGCATCACTCGTAAAGTGTCCCATATTTCTTCGGCACTTTGACATTGCAAAACCCGAAAGAAATCATCATATGACAGGGTCGATGTGATGATGTTTTAAGCATGTAGGTTGTATTGAACCTTTTTACGTTCATCATCAGTCCATAAACTCTTGGGTTTTTCTTTCGGTTCATCGTCCACTAGATGCATTGGAACGAAAGGCCCGTTGACTATGGATTCCCAAACATCCGAGTCAATGGCTTCAATGAATATTTTCATCCAGGCTTTCTAGTAGGTGTATCCTTCGCTGCTGAATACGGGAGGGAGGTTAATAGATGCGGCATCTCCGCCAAAGGGGTTGTTGGAACCCATTTGTTTTCCCTTTAGGATCATGCGTATACGGTTGAGCTAGCATGTCGTTCTAGCTCTGATACCACTTGTTAGGTAGCGGTATACAGAACACACCTAGAAGGGGGTTTGAATATGTGTCACGGTTATCAATTACCGATTTTTGCACCGAAGCCCTATTCTGGAAAAAGCCCCAGTTAATCGATTAACACTCTTCTTTAATCGATTAACACACAGAAAAACAGCAAGTGGCAGAATGGCTTCTTGCACAGCCACTCACTGATGTTCAAGAACAGATAAAGCATATATTTTTATACATAATTAAACTAGATACATCAACCTAACAATATCCAAAATATTAGCTAATATCATGCAATAATAAGACTTGAAATGTAAAGAGATTAGGGATAGAAAAAGCCTGCAACAAGGAATTTTATCCTGGTTCGTTTGCGGTTCCACTTCGAAACTACATCCAGGCCTCCCCTTCTGATCTCGAGAGATTTCTTCACTAATATTGAATAGAATGTATAGTTACATGCAAACTTCTAGTACAACACTTAGACGCGCCCTTCTTGAATCCAAGAACCCACTTTCTTGGTTTGACTATCCTAATCACCTAAGAAAACAATTCTTATGATCTAGCCCCAGCCAAGAACTCGTTCTAAACTCAAGACCTCTAAGTCTTGGTGAAGACACACTGAATCTCTTAGGTGGTAAGACACCAAGAGACATATTCTCTTATTACAAAAACAATACAAAAACAGAGTTTTATAAAGCACAATGTTGCTCAAAGTATTCCAATTAATACTCAACTAAAATCCATATGCAAAACTCACAAGATAATATGAATATGTATGAGTTTATTAAAATGTAGAAACACAGAATTTCTACCCTAAAATTCTCTTAAAGAAATGCAAGAAACATGCAAGAAAAAATAGAAATGTTTAACACATAAACCACATGCAATATAATGACAATTAAAGCCTAAGCATGATAATATTTTTCACTATCTCACAATGCATTTCACTCTTCCTATATGACACAATTAAGCACGAAAATATGCAACTAGCAATTTCTAAAAAGGAATGATATGATATATGGTATGATCTAAAAACACAGTTTTTATAGAAAACCTTTCTGAGTCCCAATTAATCGATTAAGTACTCATGCAAATGAAATTATTATTTTTAAGGCTTGGGAGAATTGCATCTAGGTTTACCTAACCTAGACTCAATATCTAAGGCACACATCTTAGACTTCTAAAAATAACTCTATTAAAGAACCTAGTCTAGATATGAAACCCTTGAGTCTACGACATGTTGATTTGTTGAGTCATCTTCTAGCTTTCACTAAATGTATGTCTTCATCAAAACATAGGCAATCCAATAGTGCTCTACTTGACATTTTACACTTTCAGTACTTTATTTTTTGTTTCACTTTTTCATTTCTTCATTGGTGTTAATACAGTGTTGTTAGTTGACCGGTGTAATTATATTTAGGTACTTGTATAATTTTTTTGTGAAAGAACAAAGTCGGTGATTTTCTTGTCCTCATAAAGGACTTCTCTGGTAATGAATAACCCTGATGTAAAAAAGAAGAAAGGAAGGGGTAGCGCAACAATATATAGGTAATATGCTTATCAAACATATAGATATCATTTAATATCGGGTGAACATTTTTTTGTATACATAATTTATTTGTCTAGAGTATGTGATGTGCTCAAAATTTTCTAACGACATCCATATGTTTTGTAGGACTCATTCGGTTTTGATCATCATAATTCGCACTAAAGAACAAATATACTATTTTGATTCGTTGGTCCATGGCAACACGAACAAGTACTTTGCCACGAAGGAAATTTCACCAGGTACGTGGAATCAAGTACTTTCTTATTTCACTATCATTTGGATTGCAACTAATTAAGTACTTTCTTTTTTAGGAGCCTGCAAACTTATAGAACGCTTGTTCGTTCTATATCTACATCAAACAATATCATGTGCTTGAATAGTTGACCCAACCCCTTCTTGTTTAAAGATACCCTCCACTTCAATTGGTATTTTTTCACGAAAAGCATACATGGGATAATAAATCTAGTCCTTGCCTGTAAGCCTTCTTTTTTCCTTACTATAACAAGTAAGCAAGTAAACTTCCTTATGTCTTCTTTTCTTAAACAATTATGTGTAATAGTCAAAATTCAAGTAAAGCTAATTACATGTTAATATGTTTTTAATTGTAGTGCTCATGTCAAAACAACACAAGTGGTTGAGACTATTATGTTATATATTTCATGAAGGAGTTCATTAATCACCAATGGTTAGCTTCATGTGAATTTGATGTAGTGACATACACAGAAGCCCAAATTACATAGCTTAGGAAATAATGGTCTAACTTTGTACTAAATATTAGTAATTAGTTTTTCACATAAATGTATAGATTATACAACTTAGGAAATACAATATATAGATTACACAACTTAGGGAATAAAATGTATAGATTAAATAACTTAGGGAATACAATGTATTGATTACACAGCCTAGGAAATACAATGTAATTACTGGATGTTTTGTATAATATATATATACTTACTAGATTTTTCGTCCAATCAATGTATTCAATATCTATTTTGTGTTGTTGAATATATAATGAATACAATTTAATTTTTGATATATATGTGTTTTCTGTTTTGTGTAACACCCCAGTTATAACATGCAACCTCCCAGACCCATGAATATACAAGGCGTGCCACCCATGAAGCTTAAATACCCCCTGCAGTATTTTATTCCCCTCACAGCGGAACCTTTTGCAACTCGAACCCATGACCTCATGGATAAATAGTAACTATACCACTAAGTCGCTACCATTAAGCTAGTGGGAAGTTGCATGTCATAACTGGGGTGTTACAAAAAAAAGCGACATTTTTGTAACACCCAAGTTTTGACATGCGACCTCTCAGGCCCATGAATATACTGGGTGTGCCGCCCATTAAGCTTAAGTACCCCTTGCAGTAATTTATTCCACTCCAAGGGGAGCCTTCTACGACTCGAACTCGTGACCTCAGGGATAAATAATCACTATACCACTGAGTCACTACCATTAAGCTAGTGGTAGCTTAATGGTGGTGACTCAATGGTATAGTGACTATTCATCCCTGAGATCACGGGTTTGAGTCGTGGAAGGCTCCCCTAGGAAGAGAATAAAATACTACAGGGAGTATTTAAGCTGATGGGTGGCACGTTTAGTATATTCATGGGTCTGGGAGGTCCCGCGTTATAAATGGGGTGTTACAAAAAAAACGTAGCTTAATGGTAGCGACTCAATGGTATAGTGACCACTTATCCATGAGGTCACGGGTTCGAGTCGCGGAAGACTCCCCTTGTAGGGGAATAAAATATTGCAGGGAGTATTTAAGCTTAATGGGTGGCACGCCCACCATTTTCATGGGCCTGAGAGGTCACATGTCAGAACTAGGGTGTTACGATAAAAAGGCTCTATTTTTTGTAACACCCCAGTTATGACATGCGACCTCCCAAGAGCCAAATCTTGATCATGTTTGGTGTATGTTTGGTGTATGTATGAATTTATGTCATGAATTGTCTATTTTGCCTGTTGATTATGTTTAATGGATTTATGTCTAATTTGACTTCACATTGCCTTTCATGCCATTAAATCAGTTTTGTCACTGTTTACTGTCAATTTAATTGATTATGTATTAGTTTTAATCGATTAAATCTTATAAAATTGAGAATTTGTGCAATTTTCTTACAGCTAGTTGATTAATTAAACGCCCAAAATTAATTGATTAATTACAGTCTATCTTAACCATAATAACTCTTCTAACTTTTGACTAGAATTGAATATTCGTATATTTTTTATATGTCAAAAGGGGGAGAAAGGTTGCTTGTTGTGTTTGATGTACTTGTAGGTTGTAAAATAGCTTTCGTAGTAATCATTGCTTACCTAAGGGGGAGAGCAAGCGCTTCAACTTTGAATTCACAACCGCTATGCAAATGTACAACATCGTCAAGCTATTTCATCAAATTTACTGTGGTATTTGATGTGGTGTTTGTCATCATCAAAAAGGGGGAGATTGAAAGTGCAAAGTGTCAAGGATTGCACTAGCAATGTTTTGCCAATGTTTTTATGAAGACAAGGAGTTAGTAAAAGCTTGAAGATGACTCAACAATCAACATGCCTAGAAATCAATGGTCATATCTAGACTAGGTTATATCAATAGAGTTATATTTCTAAGAAGTCTAGGATGTGTGCCTTAGTTAGTCAGTCTGGGGTAAACCTAGATACAAGTCTGACAAGCCATAAATGTTGACATATCATATTCATGAGGCATATCATCTAGTTTATTATGTGTTCATGCATTAATCATACATGTTATATGTGCATATTAGGCATAACATAATTACTAAAACATGTATAGGAGTCAAGCATAACATATAAGTAGTTTACCATTTAATCACGTATTGAAATATGTTGGTTAATCAATTAACGTGGAGTCTTAAACGATTAACGTGTTTGTTTTCTATTTTAACTGTTTTATGTTTTAACTGCGTAACTGAAAAAAACGGTTTGTGGAGCCAAATCTTTTTTGTATAAATTCTGGTAACTTGCTGAAACGTGGAGCATTGCATATCATTTTTTTGAATTCGTGATTTACTGTATTGTATAGGCAGAAGAGAGATGCCTGTGTGAGAAGGAGAGATTAACATGCTTAGTTGATATTGTTCATGATGTATTGCATGTAGTTTTCATGTCCTTAATCTCATTCATACTTTCTTGCATGTTCGTGCATTTTGTTTAGAGATTTTAAGAGAAAGATTTTGCATTATCTATTTTGTATTAACTTGCATACATTCATGATGGCTTGTGTTACTTGACTGTGGGTTAATCTTTGAGTTTTCATTGTTGTAATTTGAGCATATTAGTTCTTCGTAGAACTCTGCTTTTGTATACTGTTTTGGGCATTGGGTTTTGTCTCTTGGTGTCTTACCACCATTGAGATTGAGTGAATCTTCACCCAGGCTTGGAGGTCTTGAATTTAGAGCAAGAATCTTGGCTGGGGCTGGATCCCGAGAAAGGTTTTCTTGGGTGATAGGGATAGTCAAACCAAGGTTAAACGTTCTTGAAATTCAAGAAAGAAGCGTTTAGAGTCTTGTAATTGAATTGGTGTATGTAACAATACAAAGCTTTCAATATTGTGGAGAGAAATCTCCCAAGATCAAAAGGGGATGCCTGGATGTAGTTTGCAAGTGGACTCGCAAACGAACCAGGATAAAAATCCTATTATGCAAGTTGTTCTCTCTCAATCTCTTTTATAATTCAAGTTCTTTTAATTCTTGTATTAAGCTGATATTTTGCATACTTCTACTTTGCTATATCCTTGTTAATTGTGCATAAAAATATATGTTGTATCTCTGCTTGTTTGTTGGTAACTTCCTATGCAAGAAGCCAATCTGCCATTCTGTTTCTGATATGTTTTAATCGATTAAGCCGATTGGTATCGATTACCTGGTCTGTTTTCCAGAACCGGGTTTTGGTGCGAAAAGCGATAATTGATAACCGCTACACCTATTCAACCCCCCCCCCTTCTATGTGTGTCTAGACCACTGATACCTAACACATTCGACACCGAATTTCGAAAATCATTCACTCATTCAACACGAAAATCATTCAACACCAATTTCAAAAATGGATGAGTGCAAATCGATTGACGAAGGAGTATGGGGAAGGAGTGAAATCATTTTGTTAGCTTTGTAATTGAGAATGCTGAAAACCCTATTAGAATTGTATGTCCTTGCTTAAAATGTTTTAACTCAAACCAAATTACTCCAAATGAGTTAAAAGCTCATTTAGTGTGTCACGATATTGACCAAAATTATACATGTTGGACAAGACATAGTGAGAAGAGATATGTTATGGATTGTGATGATGAGATGCATATGAAAGAAAGCTACACAAATGCATATGAAGACGATCGTTCCAAGGAAATGGCAAACGTTGTCGAAGAGGATCCTCAGGATTGTCCTGAGATGTTTTAGCTGTTGATAAGTGATGTTGAGAAAGCATTATATGATGGTTGTACTAACTTCACAAGATTGGTAGCGGTGTCAAGGTTGTATATGTTGAAATCTGTTAATGGATGAACTGATAAGATTTGCACCGACTTGCTTGCATTTCTGAAGGATATGTTACCGGAAGATAATGTGCTCGCTTATCAAACTTGCTTGAGTTTCACCGACTACACTAGCATACATGCTTGTGAAAATGATTGCATCATATTTTTTAATGAGTATGTTTCATTAAAGTTTTGTCGTAAATGTAATGCATCATGATATAAGAAGGAAAACTCAATTCTCAAAAAGGTTGTATGATATTTTCCCATCAAAGTAAGATTCAAGCGTATGTTTAGCAATCCCAAAGATGCAAAGAAGTTGACATGGCACGATGAAGAAATGATTAAACATGGCAAGCTTCGGAATCCTGCAGATTCACCTTAAATGACGAAAATTTGATCATGATTATCCTAGTTTAGGCCAAGAATCAAGAAATCTACGCCTTGCATTGTCAACGGATGAAATTAACCCACATAGTGTTCAAAGTTGCTCCCACAGTATATGGCCAATGATGTTGGTGATATACAACCTATATCCTTCTCTAGCATGAAGCGCAAATATGTGATGTTATCTGTTGAAAGCGTATTTCGGTGTTTTGTTGGGAGTTTTGTCCTCTCAACAATTCGTCCTGATAGCAGTGTCAATTTGTTGAAAGATTTATACTCTCATTTTCGTTATGTTCTTTTTGTTTGATTAAGTAAGAGAACTCGATTTTACTCTTTGATTACCATCTCGGCTTTGTTGAAATAAATTCCAACGTCGGTATAATGG
>NW_017722212.1:0-919 GCF_001865875.1 Lupinus angustifolius | reverse complement strand
TACTCTCTTTCGGGTTCATTTTATTAACAAACCAAATTTCTTCCTTAAGGAAGGTTGGTATTAAAGAATAAATAAATTGCGGAAAGTAAATAACAATGAATAAAAGTTAGTAAGTTAGTTTCATCACTTTTGTATATTAAAAGGTGTTTTCAACAAATAAATTTATTGATAACACTTTACTATTTTACAATTTAGACCTCTTTCAAGATTCAATTGTAGTATAGTATAGGGTTATGTCGAACCACAAGGAATTGCCTAATAAAATGAATCATATGAATATGTCAATGCACAAACAATGGGTTAAACATATTTTGATAGTTTTGTTGTTTGATTTGCACATAAATAAATTAACAAGAAAAATAACCTAAGTATTCACAAATTCTTAACAACAGTGTCAATTTGTTGAAAGATTTATACTCTCATTTTCGTGTTCCTTTTGTTTGATTAAGTAAGAGAACTCAGTTTTACTCTTTGTTCACCATCTCGGCTTTTTAAAATAAATTTCAAGCCGGTATAATGGCTTTAAGAATATTCCAGTTACAACTTACTTCTTTAATAATCATGTAAATAAGTCATTCCTTCTTTGCCCCATCTCGGCTTTGTTAGAATAAATTCTAATGTCGGTACAATGGTATCGAAGCAATTACCTATTACATAATTATTAAGTACCTTTCAATTTCATCTCGGTTTCGTGGAATAAATTCCAACACCTGTTTAATGGTATTCTAATATATAAAAGTGATGAATAGTTAGTTGTTAGAAACAAATAAATAAAGAACAAAAGAATAATAAATTTAGTGACCTTTATTTATTTACTCCCTTTCGGGTTCATTTTATTGACAAACCAAACTTCTTCCTTAAGGAAGGTTGGTATTAAAGAATAAATAAAATGCGGAAAGTAAATAACAATAAATAAAAG
>NW_017722211.1:0-280 GCF_001865875.1 Lupinus angustifolius | reverse complement strand
ACCTCTTTCAAGATTCAATTGTAGTATAGTACAGGGTTATGTCGAACCACAAGGAATTGCCTAATAAAATGAATCATATGCATATGTCAATGCACAAATAATGGGTTAAACATATTTTGATAGTTTTGTTGTTTGATTTGCACCTAAACAAATTAACAAGAAAAATAAACTAAGTATTCACAAATTCTTGACGAGACAAGATCAATTTGAATAAGGAAAAGATTCCTCAACTTCTTATGAGTATGAACTACTTAGACAAGTTCTTATGTTTTACTTTGGT
>NW_017722210.1:0-7376 GCF_001865875.1 Lupinus angustifolius | reverse complement strand
AAAATAATATTAACCAAAGCACCAACTTGCATGATTAAAATTCAAACTTTTGTAAATTAAGAAGAAGTAGAAAATACATAACCTTGTTCAAAAGAAAATGTTTTAGGAGCATGAGCTATCCATCCAAGGATTGGATGCTTTTGAGTTCCAAATGAGAGTACAAAATTGATTTTTGCATCTCCTTTGCCTTCTCCTTTTCTCCTCTTGAATTCTAAACTAAAACTACAAACTTACTTGAAATTCAAGCTCTAAACTAAGAAATGAAGAGAGAACTTCAGAGAGAGGTTTCTAGCGAGAGATTTCTTTGTTTTCAAGTGTTTTTGATATATTTTTCTCGAATGAAATGGTCTCTTATTTATAGGCCTCTCTGCTGGACCGCTGAGCTGCTTGGCTGGACCGCTAAGCAGCTGACCAAACACTCCAGCATGGGTTTGGTTCCTTAACCAAGTAGCTTAGTCACCTCCTTGTGCTTGACTCATCAAAGCTAGTTGTGGGCTATGAAACCAGCTATTGTGAGCTACTTCTGAAAAGCCTATGGTGGGCTACTTGAGGTGAGGTCATGGATGACTTCATGTTTTGCTTGATGGTTAAGTCAAGTCTGGTGCACACCGCTCAGCGCACGTGCTTCACCGCTAAGCTGCTCGTTCAGCAGCGTTTGACCGTGTTGACTGGGAAGTGGCCTGGTGCTTGCTGATCTGGTCAGGAGTCTAGTTCTTCGCTGAGCTGCTTGTTCAGCAACTTGGGCTTGTGCCAAGCTCATATCTGACTATGTCAAGCTGAATTTCTGACAGTGCCAGGTCTAGTCTTGTGCTAGGCTGAGCGGCTCAACAGGTCCAGTTAGCTTCCTGGTTGAGCAGTTTGGTCCAGGTCAGCTCAGCGGCGCTTGTCCCACGCTTAGCTTCCTGGTTGAACATCTTGATCTTTGACTTCTTTTGCTTTGTTTACCATGAGTCTTTCTTTCTTCTTTATTCTAAATCCTATAAAATACATAAAAAAAGAAATACACATACAAATATACAAGATTGTGATATTTTATACAAAAAGTATTGTTTTAAGTTGGTTTTTCTCAATTATGCTTAAGATAAGTGCCATAAAAGTCTATGAATTTTAGGTATGTTTGGCACTTATCAAACTTCCCCCAACTTTGTTTGTCCTCAAACAAAAGGTGAAAAATATCCGAAAATTAATTTGGCTAAAAATGATGATGATCAGTATGATTTCAAATGTATAAGCATATCAACAAAAATTGTTTTCAATGAGATTTTTCATGATTTATGAATTTTGACACATAATGCTTCAAACCAGAAACCAATGCTTTTGTTGATCAAAATTATGTAACAATTGACCTAAGCAAATATTTTTCTAACCAAAAAGTGTGAGAAAACTTGAATTCTTGGGAAGATGCTGCAACACTTGAACAAACAAATGGTTGATGGATATGCACGTAAAAACCTCCAAAGCGTGTGTTACCACACTAACCTTTAGGTTCGATTCACCCCCACCAAAATAAGTATATTAGATGAAAATGGAATGAATAGCGAATCTCCTTCAGGATACTTTGGAAAGCCTTGATATGTTTTGCAGAAAACACAACAAGCGTATCTTTCAATAATAGTTTACAAAATTATGTTTCCTACACTTCTCTCATGCATTAGAGAAATGGAGGATGATTTCTTGGATGAGAAAATTCGGATTGTTGATTATGTTTTCAAGTGTCTCTATTTATAGAGAAGTTCATATTACTTGAGGGAAAGAAGTGCCTTTAGATTTCTGTACGCGTGACCGAAAAGGTTATGTATTGTAACGGTTCAATAAATAACCGAACAGGCATGGTAGTCTAGCTGAAGCTACAACGCTTGCTAAGTTGTTTGTCCTTGGTTCGAATCTCAACGGATGCAAATCTTCATTTTTATTTCTATGCATTAAATAAAAACGTGAACTCAAAAATTACAAAGCAAAGGATTGAACTCACAACCGTAAGTTCAATGCCTAAAGGCGCAACCACTAAACCAAAGGATATCTTCACAAAAGAATCATTCACAACGTTTATATTCTTAACCGTGAATTCTGATATTTTGTAAATTTCATTCACAATCCCCCACCATTTTCAATATATAAGAAATCTCATAAATTTGGAAATATCATGGTTTCAGATAATGGTATCTTACGATTTGAACCATTACTTAGTAAGTTATGGGTTCCGCTTACTCCGAATAGAAATTGGTAGACAAGCTCTGAACCAACTATTCATTAGAATAAGCATGCACAACTCACTCATGAAATCTTGGTACTATTGAAAGAATTATAAATATGACATATTTGATAAGGCCTTGTGTCACGTATCCTTTTCATGAGAATTTAGAATCAAGCCCTTTAACTCTATGAAGCGGCCAACTTCATTCTCATATAGGTAGACTATATGGGGAATGCACCCATAATAAGCATTCCAACAAATTTTTGGCTATATGTCTATTAAGAGTAAAACTCAACCTTCCAACTTTTTTTCTTATGGTCCAAGTACTTTTATCACTTTGGATGTGTCTATAGTCAAGTACTTGCAATCACTCTATAGTATTTTCGATCATTAAACTCAAAACTTGATGCTACTCAAGTTTGAGTTGAGTTAACACTATTGGTGATCAATTAGACATGGGCTTGAGTCCCATCCCCAATGATGTTTTCAACACCATATCTTTCGTTAGACCTTTCGTCAAAGGATCTGCAAGATTCTTTTCAGTTCTTACGAACACTATGGAGATTACTCCATTTTTAATTAATTCCTTTACATAGCTATGTCTTAAACCAATATATCTGGGTTTTCCATTATACACTTGGCTGTATGCTTTTGATAGCATAGACTGAGTATCACAATGTATAGATATTGGTGTCATTGGCTTTGGCCAAATAGGCATCTCATACAATAAGTTTCTTAGCCATTCAGCCTCTTTACTACCTGCAGCCAGAGCAATAAATTCTGCAGCCATGGTGGAGTCGGCTATGCAAGTTTGTTTCTTTGAACTCCAAGAAACTGCACCTCCACCAAGGTTGAAGATCCATCCACTTGTGGACGCGTGATCTTCAACATAAGTAACCCAACTAGCATCTGTATATCCTTCCAAAACTGAAGGATATCCATTATAGGTTAAATTATAGTTAATTGTTCCTTTCAAGTATTTCAATACTCTATTAACAACATGCCAGTGTTCTTTACTCAGATTATTTGTATACCTACTTAATCTACCAACAGCATATGCTATATCAGGTCTAGTACAAGTCATGGCATACACTAGACATCCGATTATCTTTGAATATTCTAGTTGTGCCACTGGACAACCTTTATGTGGTTGTAAGCTAACATTTTGATCAAATGGGGTAGCAACACTTTTGCAATCAAAATGATCAAATTTCTTAAGCACTTTCTCAATATAGTGAGATTGGGACAAACCAATATTCTCACTATCTCTTATGATTTTAATACCTAAAATCACATCCGCTTCACCTAAATCTTTCATATCAAAATTTTTGGATAAGAAAGTTTTAGTCTTTTCTACCTCATTTAAATCAATACCAAATATTAACATATCATCCACATATAAACAAATCATAACACCTTTTCCATTTTGGAATTTACTATAAACACACCTGTCAGATTCATTTAATTTGTATCCATTGGCAAGCACAACTTTGTCAAATTTTTGGTGCCATTGTTTGGGTGCTTGTTTTAACCCATATAAAGACTTATTCAATTTACACACTTTATGTTCTTGTCCTTTGACAACAAACCCTTCAGGTTGTTTCATGTACACCTCTTCATCTAATTCTCCATTGAGAAAAGCAGTTTTAACATCCATTTGATGGATTACTAACTTATAGATGGAAGCTAGTGCTAAAAGCACTCTAATGGATGCAATTCTTGCAACAGGTGCATAGGTATCAAAATAGTCAATACCTTCTTTTTGTGTAAATCCTTTTGCAACAAGTCTAGCCTTAAATTTATCAATGGTACCATCAACTTTCACTTTCTTCTTAAAGATCCATTTACAACCTATTGGTTTGGATCCTGGTGGAAGATCAACTAGTTTCCAAGTTTTATTTCCCATAATTGAGTCTATTTCCTCTTGGATAACTTCTTTCCAAAAGGCATAATCTTGAGACTTTATTGCCTCATCATATGTTTCTGGATCACTTTCTAAATTATAGCAAATTGGTCCATAACTATTGATGGAATCGTTTGTTCCTTCAACGAGGAACATAAAGAAGTCTAATCCATATTTTTTCTCTTTTCGGATTCTTTTACTTCTTCTAGTTTCTGAACATTCCAATGTATCTTTATTAGATACATTATTTTCTAGACTTTTCATATTATAATGAATAATGTCTTTGAGATTTTGAATTGAGGTAAATCTATTTTCTTGAAAAATTGCATCTCTTGACTCAATCATTGTGTTAATAGGATATGAGTCATTCGATTCAATAACCATGAATCTATATGCTTTGCTATTTTCAGTGTAGCCTAGAAATACACATTCAATTCCTCTTTCACCCAATTTCTTTCTCTTTGGTTCAGGAACTTTTACAATTGCTCTACAACCCCAAACTTTTAAATAGTTTAGATTGGGCTTTCTTTTCTTCCAGAGTTCATATGGGGTTACCTTGTTCCTTTTATTAGGAACTCTATTTAATATATAACATGCAGTTAACATGGCTTCACCCCAATAACCTTTTGATAAACCAAAATATGATAACATGGCATTTACCGTTTCTTCTAATACTCTATTTTTTCTTTCTGTTATTCCATTCTGTTGTGGGGAGTATGGTGTAGTTGTTTGATGCACAATACCAGTAGACTCAAAATAATTAGGATGATAAAACTCTCCTCCCCTATCACTTCTAAAACATTTAATGAAAGCTTCATGTTGAAGTTCTACTTGTGTTTTAAAAAATTTAAATTTATCTAAAACTTCATCCTTAGAGTGCATTAGATAAACATAACAGAATCTAGTATAATCATCAATGAATGTAACAAAATACTTTTTGCCACCAATAGTGGGCCAACCATGTAAATCACATACATCAGAATGAATTAAATCTAGCACCTTAGAATGTCTTTCTATTCTTTTAAAAGGTTGTCTTGTGATTTTAGTTAACATGAAAGTAATACATGAATTTAAATTTTTGCCAAGAGTAGGTAATTTTGATTTCATCATATCATTCAATTTTCTAAAATTAACATGTCCTAGTCGCATATGCCATAAATCACAAGACTCAACAATATAAGCAGATAACATATCATCATTGTTATTAACAACATTATTCTTGAATATATTCTCACAAAAATTACCCCTCTTTTTCTTTCTTTTGTTGTCATTACCATTTTGATTATCATAAGACTAATCAAAATCTCGATTTCTTTTCTTGGAATTTTTTTTGAATTTCCTTTCTCCATTACATTGACTTTTTCATGAGCAATTTGATTTTTAGTATCATCCTGTTTTCGATACTCTTCTTCTAAATGAAGGTGATTACCCAATTGCTCGAGATATGTCCTCTTTCTTATGCTTCATGGCTCTTTTGAAATCTTTCCATGAAGGAGGGAGTTTGTCTATTATGGAGGATACAATAACGATTTCATCCATATGCATATTATGTTGTTTGTAGTTATTGAGAATACGTACAATTTCATGCATTTGTTCCATAACAGGTCTATTATCTACCATTTTATAATTATTAAAATGAGAAACAAGAAACTTCTTACTTGTTGCGTCCTCTTGCATGTACCTTGATTCTAATTTCTCCCCTAGATCTTTTGCAGAATGACAACTTTGATAAATATCATATAATGAGTTTGACATACCATTGAGGATGTGGCCCATGCATATATAGTCATCATTGTCCCATTTTTGTCTCTCTTTTGTTTCTGCAATTGTTTCTTCTTCATTCTCTAATGGCCTGGTGGTCTAAAGAGAGCTTTCCAAAGTGTTCCTCTTGACATGCACAATTTCAAAGTCCACCAATTTTCTCCCCAACTTGATTCTTTCAAACTACTCTTCAAAAAGTTAATGCTCTCTTAGAAAATTTTTCTCAATTTCGTTTTATGGAATAATTTGAACAAATTGATTTCATTTGTTAGGCTCAAAGGGGATTTTCAAATTATGACATTATGTGACTTTTTTCACAAAATTTTAGCATACATCTCATTTTGCTCAATCAAAGCTTAATTTAAAGTATGCTTAACATTCTTAATCATGTGATCATGATTAAAAAAAATTTGTTTTAGCCAATGTGAGAAAACTTGAATTCTTGGGAAGATGCTGCAACACTTGAACAAACAAATGGTTGATGGATATGCACGTAAAAACCTTCAAAGCGTGTGTTACCACACTAACATTTAGGTTCGATTCGCCCCCACCAATTTAAGTATATTGGATGCAAATCTAATTAACAGTCTTAATTTAAAGTATGCTTAACATTCTTAATCATGTGATCATGATTAAAAAAAATTTGTTTTAGCCAAATTTTTACGGTTTTGAAATTTTGAGTTTTTGAATAAAAAAATTTGCTTTTTATATTTTTACACAATCTTAGACAAGAAAGAAAATCTTTTAAATTACATCAAGTCTTGTCCCCTTTTTAAATAAATATTTTTTTGGGATTTACTTGATATCATTTAAAAAATTTGTTTAATTTTTCTAAAAATATAAATATAAAATTAACATTACTAACAAAAGACACTCTATTAATGTTAACTTGTTCTTAACATAAATTTAAAACATAATGGGCAATAACATAAAGAAATCAATTTCTTGGATGAGAAAATTCGGATTGTTGATTATGTTTTCAAGTGTCTCTATTTATAGAGAAGTTCATAATACTTGAGGGAAAGAAGTACCTTTAGAGTTCTGTACGCGTGAACGAAAAGGTTATGTATTGTAACGGTTCAATATATAACCAAACAAGCATGATAACCTAGCGGAAGCTACAACACTTGCTAAGCTATGTGTCCTTGGTTCGAATTTGAACGGATGCATCTCTTCATTTTTATTTCTACGCATTAAATAAAAAGATGAACTCAAAAATGACGAAGCAAAGGATCGAGCTTACAACCGTAAGTTCAATGCCTAACCGTGTATATGCTCAAAATTGTGTAACAATTGACCTAAGCAAATATTTTTCTAACCAAAAAGTGTTTCTTTGCACACAAGTTCAAAGTTAGAACTTTTTAAGGGTAAGTGTTTCACTCAAAATTCTCAAACATTTGTTTGTAGTAATTTGAACTTGTTTTTCATCTCACCTATTCTCTTAAATTGCATAATTAATCAAAGATCACTAAGGTCTTCGTTTTGGTTGTAATGAGGCTTGGTTTGGATAATGGTTTT